>NC_054373.1:187263868-187556368 GCF_017654675.1 Xenopus laevis
CATTTTGCTTACCCGAAAAATTAGTGAGACGCATTGAAGTCAATTGGCGTCAAAATTATTTTGACCTGTGTGAATTTTGACGCCCGCGACAATTTTTATACATGCGCCTATTTGGTCCAAATGCATTAAAGTTAATTGGCGTTCGAAAAAATGTTGACGTATAACAGTTTTTATGCACGTGACTATTCTGTCGCGCCCAAATTTTTTTGACCTGCTGATTTTTCAGCAGCGAATTTTCAACGCAGTTTCGCAAGAGCAGCTGGGAAAGTCAAATACAGCCAAGAAAGAGTTACAGATATAATGGCCTTACTTTTATCTACAATATCAGTTTATCTGTGATATCATTTTTTATTTCCTTTAAACGAAAACCAAAACTTTAGAAGGTTAAAAAAAGGTGTGTGCCTTTCAAATATGAAAAAGCTGAAGATAATACTAATCCCTTTACCTAAATACCTTCATCCAACACCATTTATTTCTAGCTTTCTGTCTCCCTCTCTGATCCTCTCAATAACCCATTGTATGCACTCAGTGTTCTGAATTCCACACTCACCTTGTGGCCTCCATTCACCGCTTTTGTCAGTTATGTTCAGCTCAAGGTGCACTTCAGAGTAGCACAAATGGCATCTTTTCATGCCGACATAAAGGGAGCATCACTGTTTCTCATGGATCCATGAGTAGCGGCAATTGTCACTCAGCCTCACATAGAAATACCAACATTATCTTCAAAAAATCCATCAATCCACTCTGACAAATGAAAGGCAGTGCTTTAGCTGTATAAATATACTCAGCTGCCAGGCAGCATGGGCATCCATCTCCATGCCACGGCATCGCCACACTACATTGTGATGTCAGCGGCCCTGGGTGTCATTATTCAAAGAACCCCTTCAAATATTGCAAATTGAAGCCCCATTGTTGGTCTACATCTTTATTTGGGTTTGCTGTACCTTGAACTTGGACCTGTTTGCTGACAATGTCTGATCTTCAGATTTAACTGACACTTTGATACCTCACTTCTTGGAATTTACTTTGCTAGTCTCCAAAATCCAGATTCCTCCTTAGTCCTTATGTTTGGCTTTGGTCTCTTGGCCCAGGCATAATCAGAGACAGAACAGATCCTACGGGTGAAGAAGAACACTTTGAAGAACGTATAGGGTCCGATAGTTTCCTGGCTGAAGGGCGTTATCAATATCTTGCTCAAGGTTTGGGGTTGACTTTGTGGTGACTACTCACTTCTAGTTGATGATGAAACATCAAATATTCTCTGTTTGTTGTTGTCCTTTGAAAAGTCTATGGGGAACTGCTGACCTCATGCCTTGGTTTATGCTTGTTCCATAGTTTGTAATTAGGCTGATGTCACACAGTTTACTTTCACTCCAAGATGGCCCTCTCATCAGCTGGAAGGACCTACTGGTAAATAAAGCATTAGGGAGGTTATTGTACAATTCCCTTATATATTTATACATAGTTATCATATCCCCCCTTAAGCTCTTCTTCAATAGTGTGAACAACCAACTTGGCCAGTCTTTCCTCACTGTGCATTATGTGGGTGCTTTATAAACCATTCATTTTATAAATAACGTGTATTCAAAATAAGATATGTTCTTGTAGTGAAGATCTATTGAGCTTCCTCTGGATCATCTAAAAGGGCTCTATAATGAATTGTATTTTTCCCAGACCTTGATGTGAAAATATATATACACACGAACAGACTTATGGGTCTTATAGCAAAACACACAACTTATTAATGAATCTAAATATTTATGTTTATGTAAATATTTATGAATCCTACGGGAGCAAGTGCTGAAACTCTATGGAGCTAGGAATTGTGCCCCTTGGGACACAAAGAAAGGCCCCATGGGAGGTGAGCCTTGGAGAAGGCCCTGTTCCCCCGAATTCTCCAAGACTCACCTCCCTTGGGGCCTTTCCTTTACTGGGGACTAAGTCCCAGGCTCTCTAGCAGGCATCTGACTTCCTTAGCATGTGTCAGCCAAACAGGCCAAGCACGTGGTGCCTCTCTGGCCAAATCTGGTACTACTAGGGGCATATTTTAATTTAGAAAAGGAAACACTCTTCCTCCAATCTCTAAATTAGGCCCAACTCTTAGTTAGCCAAGCCAGAGGATTTCCAACCAGTCGGTATTTTCAGAATAAAGGGGAAGTTAACCCTATGGATCCTACATATTCTTGCCTTTTGCATGCTTTTTGTGACCTATTAAAAATATCTATGAAGTGTGTTTAAGAACTATAAAAAATGCCCCAGGATGCAGTTTCAGTTTCACCTAAATCTCCATTGTTATTAGACTGTTGCCTCTAGCAGGCTGCTGTCATTGTTGTTTTGTGTGATCTCCAGAACTAAACAGAACTGGTATTTCCTAAGAGGTGTGTGAAGAGCCTAAGTCTTTAGCTCTCTAACCTTTTTAACCCATGAGCCACACTCAAATGTAAATATCAGGGAGCGACAGAGGGGGTTTATTCTAAACTTGTTTCTAAGCCAGAAATTCATCTATAGGCACCTGATTTGGGGCCACTTCAAGCAACACCAATGACGGCGGTGGGCAATGTGTTGGCAAGCCACTGCCTGGGGTAACTAAAGTATTAAGTAGGTAAAAGGTGTGTAAATGACCTTAATAGTCATATTAGTCATATTAAAAGGCGTATAGCATGTGATTCTGGTTAACAAAATGTCATTTGATTCAACCCCAAAGGCTGAAATTGTTTGGCGTGGGTGAGAGAGACTTTTTTTTCCAGCAGAATTTCTCAATACATTTTGCTCATTGCATTATTTTTTTAAGAGCTTGCAGAAGTCTTGAGTAGTCATCAGCCCCCAGCATGTTCCCTGGCTATTCCCACTCAAACCTGGTTACATGGCAGATGCTCCTGCGTCACACACAGGAACTTAACCTTTATATTGAGGCTAAAATGAATGAGCGCTCTCGCATGCAATTTTATAAGCACTGCAATTTAATGCTCTCTTTGTGGATTAGAGGGAAAAAAGATTCATAGGATTCAGGCAAAGTAGTGGGAAACTGGTGGTGGCAGATGCCAGAGTTTGTATAGAAATGTCCCATTATTGTTAAAAAGTATTCCTTATGCTGGCTTTGTGTTTAAATGGGATGTGTAAATGAAAAAACCCTTGATTCCCTGTCAGGTCTTCTCCCCTCATGGTTCAGCCATGATGCCAGGCTTGGAGGTGGCACATAGGCTACAGCAGTTGAAGACCCCTCTTGGCGGCTTTAGTTCAGGGCCCGGCTTTAGCTCATAAAAAGTGATCTGGGGATAACGTGAAACTCGTGCAACCAGTCGGCCAGGTTCAGATTGTAGTTTGGGCGTTCATTGCAGATTCAGGTTGGGTGCAGGTCAGACTCGGTAAGTCCCTCTGTCCTTGAAACCACATATAGATACCTCCATTGCTTGGCACCCTTGTGACCTACAGTATAAAACTTCTCATCCAAATATTCCCTGGGAATATCCATGTGGGCTTGCCATCTTTCCAACCAGCCCCAGTACTCACCATCCTAAAATTGCATACCCACCTTCCAAAACTATACCAGCTAACCACCTCATACCTCAAGTCCATCCCATGCCAAACCTAAGTAACCACTACTAAATAACCTCATCTTAGTGGTGGGAGCTGTTCCAAAGCCTAATTGAATTGTGCCCCAATTCCTGTAACTGCTCTGCACTTAATCCATCAATTCCTTCCCAATATCTAGCCTCAACGTTCTTGATACAGCATGCAGTTTATGGACTGGCTGATTCCTAACCCCTGTCATGGACCCAGCTGCTCCTGCTCATGCCCTGGGACTTCTTTAGGCTATTTTTACTACCAATAACCCCATCATTGCTGACACAGATCCCCCCACTACATCCTACAGTGACATTCTTTACAATTCTGTGCTTCCTACTTTGTGCCATCAGTCTGAGGAAGGCCTATGTAACCCTTTCGACACCCCTTTGTCGGTGTTTCACTCTACGTGTGGCGCTTACCTGATGACATGGGACAAACCTGAGCGACTCCGCAGTGGTATTGGGAGAGACTGGGTACCTGGTACTTACTAGCGCAGTGCCTCCACCTAGTGGGATCCTGGAATGCACCTACAGGTGGCCCCACTAGGAATACAGTAATAACACACCTACAGTATTGATTAAACTGAAAAACGGTTTATATAAAATAACTGGCCAACTAGTACATGCAGCACTCCTAACCGGTGGCAATAGGGCCTCACTAACTTAACTTGCTCACACCAAGCTGTCTACCTAACTAAGAAAAGGCAAAGTCCTTTAACAATCAGTCTCTTTATTCTTCTGTGTCTCTTTTGGGTACTGTCCCTTTAACCAGGATACTCACACAAATCCTCTTTGGATACTTTAGAGTCTCTTCAGGTGAGTCCAACACATTCAGACATACAGTGAGACTACCAGTCCCTTTGGATGCTCAGATAGGAATCTCCTGCTGTTTGTTCCTCCAGTCTGTGTTCATTTCACACTCTCTGTCTTTCCAGTATATGGCTTCCCTGTGCCAGCCTGATCCAAATGAATACTTGTGGTGCAGCCTCTCAGCTCTCTGGGCCCACCAGCAGCTCTCTGGCTTCCTTCTCTGTCCACCATGAGATTCTCTATGCCAGGCTTTCTTCTTTTGCCAGTCTCTGTGACTTCCTTTTCCTGCCTGCCACTCACTAGCTGCTGTGTCACTTCCTGTTGCACTGATCTCACTGAATAGCTGGTTGCTAGGTAACAGCTTACAGCACACACACACACACAGGCTCTGGGCTTCTGCCCTTACAGGGATGAGTGCAATGATGTTGCACGGATTCCCTACACCTATATCTGTTTCAGCATGATAATACCCCCTTGCACAAAGTAAGGTCCATACTGAATTGCTTTACACAGGTGGGTGTGTGCCAGGGTTCAAACTCTAAACCATTCAATGTACTGGGAGTTGACTGGAGGCTTTGTGAGCTCACCAATGTGATCATTCCAACTACTGGTAAGTTTAAGGGCCTGTCTCAATCTACTACCAGTTCTTGGTTCCTGAGACCATCCAGTGATTTCCTGGTTCTGACTGTTGGTCTGTTAATTGCATTTTGCCTTGCCTGCCTCCTGCCCAGACCATTTCTTATTATTTAATAATGAGTTGGTTTTTTTTGTCTACCTCTTCTACAGACTTCTCATAGTCCATAAAATAGTAGTTAGAGGAGAGCACTCATAGAAGCAGATACTGCTAAAACATTTTATTATTGACTACAAATCACACGACATGTTTCGGGCATGGCCCTTTCTCAAATGGGACTTCTCATAGTATCTATCTGTGTTAACCAGTCCATGGGATCCTGAATGTCTACTCTGAGCTTTTCCTTTGGACAGAGGGGAAGAACTTGACTGCACAGAATCCTGACCTCAACTCATATTTGGGCAGCATGATGGTTTTATGGTTATCACTTCTGCTGGGCTCTTGGCTTGATTCCATTCAGGGCGCTATCGGCAAAGAGTTTTTACATGAGCATGTGTTTCATATGGTTTACCACCATGCTCCAAAAAACATAAAGCATTTTAGTTGGCTCCTGATACAACTGGCATATGTGAAAAGGACCTTAGACTGTAAGCTCCACTAGGGCAGGTACTGATGTGAACAAAGTCTGTAAAGTGATGGGGAATATGTTGGAGATGAATAGGACCTTCAACTGAGAACCAAGACTGGTGCCCAACCTCACTAACACTCTTATGGCTGAATAGAAGCAAATCCCACCAACAACCAACCTCTAGTGGGAACCTTCCCATAAAAAGAGGGCTGTTATAGCAGCAAAGAGAGGGGCAACTTCATATTGGAAATGTTATGGCACCAGGTGTCCACATTTACTACCAAATGTCATCTTATGGGCAAACAAACCTTTTGATTTGAGCATATTAACATTTTCACTTTGAATCCCACAACATTATCCCTGCGGGTTGCATGCACTATTGAAAAAGATAATTTCATGTTATACAAATTGTTTAAATTTCGTATTTTCTAGGCGCTGAGAGAAGATTATTTGGTACCATTATAGGTAGGACTAATTTGACTGGCTTCGTACTGTGCATTATATTTATGTTTTGGGAGAAAAATGTTTAAATATAAATCCCACTGCGTCGGCTGTTTTTTTCCACCGTAGATTTCTCTATTCCCTGCGGTTCTGTCTGATTTCTGGATTGAATATCCGTTAATGAATTGTGAGGTTTAGAACTTCAGAGTTTGTGTGTGGGAGGCGGGCGGGAAATGTACATGATTATGGAGATATCTATGTCTCTGATTCAAAAAGAAAATTAACCTGCAATTTCAAATAAGGCGGAAAGGTACTGCCGTACGGCCACATGTTACATGGAACCATAATGAGTCTACTAAACAATAACATCAGAAAATGAGGAGAAAGTAATTGTAGGGTAGGAATCTGACTGTGAAATAATAATCATTTGCATATTTTTCATTTTGTATTTACTAAATATTCATTTATACATTTTAATTACTTATATTTATGGGGTTATTTACTAAAATCTGAATTTATCTCATATTTTATTTAAAAAAAACCATGACCAAACTCCCATGTTCGATTTTAGCTTATTTATAAATAAAAAATACTCGATTTAATCAAGGAAAAACTCGATAAACCAAATGTCAACCCAAATCGCTCTAATTTCTGTGTCTTTTTCCAGAATTGCTAAAAAATTTCCCAACAAAGTCGAAGTTTCAGGCTAAACCCAATTCAGACCACAAAAAAATTCAAATTGAAATAGGTGCCTCTCCCATTGCAGGACTTCAACAGGTCTGAGATGGAGGATTTTCGGATTCAGGCTTTTTGCAGCATCTGTGTATAATAACTTTTTTTTCCTCTAAAAATTCAAGTTTTCTAGTGAAATAACTCAAATATTTTGAATTTTTAACATCCGGATTTTAATAAATAAACCCCTTAGTGGCAGTCTTTTTATGCACAAAACAATTACAGATAAATATGTAGATTTCTTCCACAATTTAAGTTTTCTTGCAGCAAATATTGCAAATTTGAATTTCCAAAACTCTACAAAAACGTTTTCAAAATTTAGCGGGTTCATTAAAAATGATGGGTAGAATGTTATTTTACATTTGTGGTGTTTTTCTGTGATCATGTTTTTGAAAGCACACATTCAAGATATTTTGAGTTTTTTCTAGGTAGATTTTTATTGATTTTGATATATGTTTTATGATTTTTATGAATCAGCCTCTATATTTTGTATCTATTGAACATTGCGTGTAGCCATAATAGTTACTGTATATATAGCCATTAAAGGAAAAGATACCCACTTACAAAACTTAATGGGGCAGTATACCTCCTTTTTGGTACCTCTTTCCTCTTGTCTCTCTTAAAGGAAAATTCAACCCCGCACTGTGATAAGTCCCCACTGGCCCCCCTCCTGCCTCCTCCCTGGTAAGTGTTACCCCAGAATTGTGTCTCCAATTCTGGGGTAACACTTAGCAAGGGGGAGGCAGGGAGGGGGGCAGTGGGGACTTTTCACAGTGGGGGGTTTAGTTCTCCTTTAACACTACAATGTAACAGTAAGCGTAGTTTAGGGGACTGATAAATGTATCCTCATTTACTTTGCATTCCCCTAAGGATTGGGCACTTTGTCTAAGGAAAGGAGAAATTTACCCATTTCATAGTCATAGTATGACCCCCCAGATATCTCTGGTTGGGCCACTAAGTGGCACTGTATAATAATATGTAAGAACTGTGCCATGCAGTCATAGGGCTTTTTGCCAGATACTTCTGCCAGTCTTTCCTAAATGAATTAGAGTCACCTGTGGAGCCAATCAAAAGAAGGAAGGGAGCGCTCCAACCCCCTGCCATGTAATTAATTAAACAGCCTTTTCTTTAGCGGTCAATTTTCAATCTAAAAAACGCTCACTGCAGGGATAACTTGGCTCGGGTGCACTTGCCCCATACCCTCCGCTTAACAGTATTTCTCCAAAAACACAAGTATGGGTCACTCACCGCTCCTGTTTGGTGGCCTGGGTGCTGTGCCCCGAACCCTCAGCATAGGGGAGACATCAATCCTTTGAACCAGCGAAATGGCACACACTCAACAGGACTCCAGGCAGCTGTAAAAATCAATTCACTTTATTTCACAAACATTTGTCGTCCTAGTGCGTTTCGTGTGTTCATACATGTAACCATAGGTATGATTGCGTGTGTGAACACATGAAACGTGTTAGGATGACAAATGTTTGTGAAATAAAGTGAATTGATTGTTACCGCTGCCTGGAGTCCTGTTGAGTGTGTGCCATTTTGCTGGTTCACTTGTGGAGCCATCATTAATCAGGACTAGTAAGGGTAGCTAAATCCTGTAATAGTCTCTCTAGGAGAGCCAGCCATGCTTAGGGCTACCTATATTGAGCAGCTTTGGCTCCACCGAGTAGTGATAGAAGTGATTAGATCCCAAGGGCATTGTTGCCTAGTCAGGGAACCAGAGACAGATAATAGGGGCTTAGATAGATCCCACCTGGGTTCCACATAAGAGGTGTCCTCGAAGGAAACAGGAGAAACTCTGGGTAGACTGATCCAATCTCAAGCACTACAAGAGTGAGTTTCTGCTATTGCTCATTATTGTGAGTATACACTGGTCACTGTGCAATGACCATTCTCTGTATTGTTGATCTGTGTTAATAAATCAGTTCAGTTATTGTTCCAAGAACCACTGACGCCCAATCATTGTGCACTGCATACAGTTACAGTTGTACAACACCCTGCCTCCACACCGTTGTGAGGGCTGAACCCCTGAGGAATACAGGTCTCATCCGGAGCCATTATTGGGGTAAAGCTAGATTAGAGGGACAAGCTGCTCATTTTACTATAGCCTTACAATTATACATAATTATTTATGTTCAATGTTTAGACTGTTTCGTGTCCATCCTATAAATGCATTGTTGGAATGCCCAGCAACGTTGAGACGAGTAGAACTATAGAAATAAGAAACACACATACATCCCATAGCAGATACAAATAGCAAATATAGGTACATGCCACCCTCTACTGGTGTAAGGAATCATTTCCCATGGAAAAGAACTTGTTCCATTGAGATCAGACAATGTGCCATAGATTCAGAAAACTCAGGGGCAAATTCCTCATGGGTCGAATATCGAGGGTTAATTAACCCTTCGATATTCATCTGGGAATTAAATCCTTCGACTTCGAATATCGAAGTCGAAGGATTTTAGCGCAAATAAATCCTTCGAATCGAACGATTCGAAGGATTTTAATCCAACGATCGAAGGATTATCCTTCGACCAAAAAAATGTAGGAAAGCCTATGGGGACCTTCCCCATAGGCTAACATTGGGTTCGGTAGCTTTTAGGTGGCGAACTAGGAGGTCGAAGTTTTTTCTTAAAGAGACAGTACTTCGACTATCGAATAGTTGAACGATTTTTAGTTCGAATCATTCGATTCGAAGTCGTAGTCGAAGTCGAAGGTCGAAGTAGCCCATTCAATGGTCGAAGTAGCCCAAAAAACACTTCGAAATTCGAAGTTTTTTACTTCGAATCCTTCACTCGAGCTTGGTGAATTGGCCCCTCAGTATCCTCAATAGCCCAATTACTGCCGGGAATCAAAGTCAGAGGTTAAAATGATTTGGGTACAATTCACTAGATACCATCGTTCTTAAAATAATCTATTTTCATCATCAAATGTTAAACTAAAAAATTTTTAAAGATCAAATAAATGAAATCAGCAAATTTATTATATCACACAATATATATAATATCATGTAAAGCAAGGCACTCACAGGTCTTAAAATATGGTGAAAAAGAGATAAAGTTTATTTGTTATTCCAACGTTTCAGTCTTCCCTGAGACCTTATTAATATATTTATCAGATATATAGATCCGTTATCTGGAAACCTGTTAACCTTAAAGCTCCAAATACACATTTTAAAAATGTTTTTTCTCGTTAACATTAAAACAGTAGCTTGTACTTGATCCCAGCTAAGATATAATTAATCCTTATTGGAGGCAAAACAATTCCAAATTATGGAAAGACCCCTTATTTGGAAATCCCCAAGTCCGGGGCATTTTGGATAACAGGTCCCATACCTGAATTATTATTGTTGATTTGTAATTAAATTTGCAAATGTACTACAGGTATAGGATCCATTATCCGGAAAACTGTTCTTCAGAAAGTTCTGAATTACAGGAAGGCCATCTCCCAAAGATTCAATTTTAATCAAATAATTCTAATTTTTAAAATTGATTCCCCCTTTCTCTGTAATTAATAAACAGTACCTTGTACTTGATCCTAAATAAGGTATACTTAATCCTTATTGAAGGCAAAACAATCCTATTGGGTTTCTTAAGTATGTCAATTATTTTTTTTAGTAACCTTAAAGGTACGGAGATCCAAATTGCATAAAGATCCCTTATCTGGAAAAAAACTCTGATCATTCTGGATCATTCTGGATAACAGTGTCAGGGACTGGTAGGGGCGCTAAGGAGGAACTGGTAGGGAAGGTGAATCCTTCAGGCAGGAGTTGATATTGTGTGGACAGGAACAGGAAGGAGATGTCGAAGAATCTGACCGGACGGAAAGGGACGGAGAGGCGATAAATCTGTGATTGAAGCAGGGTGAAGAGTCAAGATGGTGCAGGAGTAGAACCAGAACAGGACTAGGATGAAGACTCTGAGACAGAACAGGATGGTGCAGGTGTAGAACCAGGTCAGGATGGAGCAGGACAGACAGGGACAAACTTAGGACAGGACTAGGTTTAAGAACAAGATGAGCAGAGAATGTGATAGGAACTAGGCAAGGAGCAGCCAGAGCAGGTAACAAGAGCCAGGGTCAGGCCTCAGTGCTCAACTGTAAGGCCAATGCTCAGGCACGGCCAGTGAGGAGGGCTGGGCTTAAATGGGACAGGGCCAGCCCTGATTAACTGACTTCAATCCACCAATAAGGATGCTGGGGTGAAATAGCTATGCCCAGGACCCAGATGACAAGGGAAAAAGAACTTGCCAGTTGCTCTACTGGCCAGGGTCGGGCCAAGGTATTTTGGCACCCTAGGCAAGGACTTCAATCAGTGCCCCCACCCAGTCCTATATTACCATTTCCCACCTTACTATTCAAATTGCACACCCATTATGTTGCCCCATGTACCTGTGCCAGCCCCTATCATATTGCCCCATATGTACTTGTGCCAACAGCAGTCAATCTCTCAGATTGCTCCCAAGCCTTCCAATCTGTACCTGTGCCAGCATAAGACAAAACATCCATCGTATTGTTACCCCCAGTCTGTAATTATGCCAGCAGCAACCAAAATAATCCATCATATTGCCCCTAATTTGTACCTGTGCCAGCAGGAGCCAAAAATCCATTATAATGCCCCAAACATCTGTGTACCTGTTCCAGCACCTATCATATTACCTCCATTTGTACCTGTGCCAGCAACAGCCAATCCCTCATTTTTCCCCCAATCTGTACCTGTGCCAGCAACAGCCAGAAAATCCACAATATTGCCCACAAATATGTACTTGTGCCAGCAGGAGCCAAAAATCCATCATATTGCCCACAAATATGTACCTGTGCCAGCAACAGCCAGAAAATCCACAATATTGCCCACAAATATGTACTTGTGCCAGCAGCTGCCAAGAGTGAGGTGGGGAGGGGTTGGAATAGGCGGTTTATAAAATTAAAAAACTATTAAAGGCCAAGCAAACCAGGGTTTAAAAAAAAGAAAAGCAAACAAGAGCCCCTTAAAAGTGCACTCCCCATCATGATTGCACCCTAGGCGGGCACCTACTCTACCTACCCCTAGTTCCGGCCCTGCTACTGGCCCAGTGGTTAGGTTTGAGCAGCCAGCGACCAGGAAGGTCCACGATCAAACCCCACCAGAGCCCAACAAACAGCTCCCATACTTGTATATACTTTAAAAACATTTAAAAACTAATTAGGGTGAAAAAAAATAAAAAGTATGAAATAATAATTTTTTTAAAAAAAATGTATTAGCAAAGGTTTTATGTAAAGAAAAATCAAAACAAAAACAGCAAGTCCTCCATACGCAAACTATACTTTTTGCATCACATAAAATTATGTTCAAAATTCTTTGTGATTATGTTAATAGCACTCAATATTTGCAAATCACCATATTTTTACATACAATGCAGCAAATCCCCCCCCCCAAATTTCAGCATAATAGTTGTTAAAAATTTTGTTCCGACCCTAACTCAACCTCAACTCAGTCTGAGGCCCACCTAAACCTACCAAAACGGTAAGAGCAGAAGAAGAAGAGAAGCATAGGGGTAATAGCGGGTGCACTAGAACCTTAATAATGGGGTTATAGTTTGTCCAGCTCTGACATTAGATATTGGATTTTTGCACTAGCCCAGGAAATGCCACCTGCTGATTGGTCAGTAAGTCCATGGCCTTGCAAAAGAGCAGTGATCTCTATTCTCACCCCTCCCCTGATCTCTGGCACCTTATTCACCTGGGTTGCATTTTATTTTTTAACAAAGGTCCGGCAATTTATAGCATGACATTTCTACTATTGGCTGGTTGCTGTTGTTTCTCACCAAGAAGGAAATTCAACCCAATTAACAGAATGTGCAGAGTTAGTAAAAACAAATTCTGCTTGCATGTTGATCATATAGGAAGGGACAGAACACAGCGCTCTGTTATGACCTACTGCAGGGGTCCCCAACCTTTTTTACTTGTGAGCCACATTTAAATGTAAAAAAGAGTTGGAGAGCAACAAAAACAGGAAAAAAGTCCATGGGGATGTCAAATAAGAGCTGTGATTGGCTGTTTGGTAGCCCTTATATGGTCTGGTACAGGAGTCTCTGTTTGGCAGTACACCTGGTTTTTATGTAACCAAAACTTGCCTCTAAGCCAGGAATTCAAAAATAAGCACCTGCTTTGAGACCACTGGGAGCAACATCCAAGGTGTTGGTGAGCAACATGTGTCTCGCGAGCTACTGGTTGGGGATCACTGACCTACTGTATCCAGCATCCTTGGACAGTCGTTGGTTGACTAAGGATGCTGGGAAATGTATGTTTGGGAGCTTGACAACTTACCATTAGAAAAAATTCTCATTGCTAGGTACATATTTCTCTCATGGCTTTACACCCAGGTACCGGTATTAGTGTCCAGGATATTTTAATCCAGATTAAATTGTCTGAGAGCTAATTATTCTGGTGTCAATGATTTCATGAACATTAATTAATGATCCCTGGACTAACGGGATCTCAGGAGGCCATAAGTGGACCACCTATACCTGACCTTCCCACCCCTTAGCATTTAATTGAATTAAGAGGTCATCATTCACATTCATTCGCATTATTTCCCTTTTTCATTGACCATTCTCCGCACTGTGAGGGCAAGAAGGGCTAAATGATTCCATCTCTTATCGGAATAACTCAACTTCTATGGAAAGGTTCTGCGGGAGGGTGGTAATCAGTCACAAGTCTGACACTCATTTCTAGAAATACCCCTGTTGCACTGTTTCTAAGGAAATACAATTTAGAAGGTTTAAAATGAAGGAGAAAGTATGATGTCAATTTTTAAAATATATTTTGCCTTTTGCTCTAGAAATATCGCTATCAAGATGAAGACACGCCTCCTCATGATCACTCATTACTTCGGCTAACTCACGATGGGAAAGGTCCCGAACTTGTCCATGTGTCAGAAAAGAACTTATCGCAAATAGAAAATGTCCATGGATATGTGATGCAATCGCATATATCACCGCTAAAGGTAGGTGCTCTGAATTTATATCCATAGAGTGACAACCGGTGTTTGGGTTTATAACCTTCAGTATCTGCCCAACGATCATAAATCCATTGCAAATATGTAATACAACAATCAGCAAAGCTTTTGACTGCCTAATGACATGGGTTTCTAGACTTTTATTCATGTGAAAGTAGAACGTGGTCAAAGAATTAAAGACCAACAGTACAATACTTTAAAGAAGGCCTGTCTAGTCGTAGAACTCTACGACATTAGCAGGAATGGACTAAATTATATCCTGAGAATATAATTATCCAGTGATTAAGACTAACTAATCATCCCATAACCAAGAAAATATGTAACTCCTGGCTTGTGAAGGCCCTTGAGTCATGGGCTTGGACAACCATGTAGAAAGGTCACCACTGGAACCTGCAAATAGGAATTTTGTTCCTGAAGGCATCAACTGCTTTAATCCAAGGGATTCCATATATTGATGATTAAGAGAATAGGAGCTGAGGCAATGCTACTCTTTCTTGCCAGGAGTGAGGGGGCAGTCTTTATATGTCAGGCATCTTCACCTTGTTTTTTTCTAGATGTTACTGAAGTTGTAAAGAACGCTGTATAAATTTCACTGCATTTTGTCCTCCCTCCTCTGGTTGTCACTGTTGTACCTTTTGGAGTATTCACTCTAAACCATGATGATCATCAAAAGGTTCAACCATGCCATCAAGTTGCAGTAAGCTGAACTGCAATGTCTAAACAGTGTGGAAGCCCATTCCTTATAGCAGGGGTCCCCAACCTTTTTTACCCATGAGCCACATTCAAATGTTGAAAAAGTTGGAGAGCAACATAAGCATGGGGGGTGCCAAATATTGACTGTGATTGGCCATTGCTAGCCCCTATGTGGACTGGCAGCCTGCAGGAGGTTCTGTTTTTTATACAACAAAAACCTGCCTCCAAGACTGAAATTCAAAAAGAAGCTTCTGCTTTGAGGCCACTGGGAGCAACATCCAAGGGGTTAGTGAGAAACATGTTACTCATGAGCCACTGGTTGTCTGTCTGTTGCAGATTAACAGGAGCTGAAACTACCGCCCCACCAGCTGGAGATGAGATGTGGCTCAGATTACTGTATGATATTTTCTTTGTTTCATTAGAGAAACACAGATACGTATAATTGTAGGTTTGTCATTGTTGAGCACCGTGCAATGGCGTCTCCCTGTAATAAGTGGCTTGTTTATCTATTGTCACAGTTTTTAAGGCTTCCTCTCTTGTCTTTGTGTACATTTCCCAAGGAAAAATAGCAATGTGTATAGAGATAGTTAGTCTGGGCAGGTGTGACTTTTCTCACATTCTATTCATTTATTCACTTTGTATGAATTAATTTCCTGGAACTGACAAACCAACAGTTTAAAACAGGGGTAGCAACCCGCGGCTCTGGAGCCTTATGCGGCTCTTCATCCTGCTTGCTGCGGCCCTCGCACCTGCTGGCGGCTTCTTGAGTGTGCGACCGCGGTAAGCTAACGGTTATCTTACCACGGTCGCACACTCAAGAAGCCACCAGCATGGTCCTTACCACGGTCACACACTCAAGACGAGAGGGAAGGTCGGCACTTCAGAAACAGAAGTCACATTAAACAGATGAGAAAACTGGCATTTAATTGAGCTATTCAGTGTTTAATTTATTTCAAAGTAGGCCTACACATACGCATTACACTACTGTTTGTTGTATTCTGTTGTTGTAATAGTTAAAATTAAAAAAAGGTTAAAACTTTTAAAAGTTTATAAGCTGTGTCATGTTTCGCGGCTCCAGACTATTTTTCTTTAGTGGAAGAGTGGGCAAAACGGCTCTTTTGATAGTAAAGGTTGCTGACCCCTGGTTTAAAATGACATAGGCTGAGGACTAGAGGGCAGTTCTAAAAGAAAGAAAAAAAAAATATAAACATTCTAGTGTTTTAAGGGCTTGACCACTACCAGTAAGGTTCTCTGAAAGGTTGCCTTAGAGCAGGTCCACCAGGTGCTGGACACCCATTTGAAGCCATATATAACTGGTACCAGGACAACACAGCTGGAAGGGTTGGGGAAATTCAGTTATCAGAGAGGGGAAAGACAAAGCGGGAAATTTACTAACCTGTGAAAATTCGCCAGTGACGGCTTTGCACCCATCACTCTACCTCGCCAGGCGAAAATTCGCTCAGACAACGCTAATTTTCTAAAATGCGAAGTTGTGTCCAGAGCGGCAAAGGCTGGCGAATTTTCTCTAGTGTTACTTTAGAAGATGCGCTAGCGTTCAATTATGCCTAGCGAAACTTCGTAAGAGGTCAGGCTAATTTGCATACTGCGGGAAATTAAAAAGTTGAATGGACGTATATGTTGCAGCAAATATATTACATTACAGGGAACCTTAATAAAGACAATAGAGTTGTTATAATGCCCTACTCATGAGCCCACTGTATAATTTATGTTTCATATGTTGTCAGTACAGAATTTACGGAGCAACCTCGGCAGCTGAATCACAAAATCATCATTTATTGAAAATGGTTAAAAACATATATATCATAGCAGTGACATGTACCCCTACGCTTGACGCGTTTCGTGGCGTCTCGCCACTTCCTCAGAAGCAAATTTACCCCATTTTGCTTCGGTGAAAAATTCCCATAGCTGCTGAAAAATTTGCAAAGTTTTGTAAAATCTATTGCAGTCCATGGGTGACTTTTATGTTGCGTTGACCTTTTTGTAGCAAAATATATTAAGGCAGCTTTTTTCCTCACTCCAATTGCGTTAAAGTCAATGGGTGGTTTGTTGCCAAGTTTTTTTCTCACTCCAAAAGCCTTGTCAATGGGTGTTTTATCTCACTCCAATGGCATTGAAGTGAATGATTGGTTTTTTTTTTTTCACTGTGAATTTGTGATGCAGTTTCGTGGAAAAAATCCGCCGATGGTGAAATGCGGAATTTCGCTCTGAATCTGTAAGGGATGCACCGAATCCAGGATTCGGTTCGGTATTCGGCCAGGATTCGGGCTTTTTCAGCAAGATTGGGATTTGGCCGAATACTTCTGCTGGGCCGAACCAAATCCTAAATTGTATATGCAAATTAGGGGCGGGAGGTAAATTGCCTAATTTTTTGTTATCCCCTTCGAACCCCTTAGGATTCGGTTCGGTATTTGGCCAAATCTTTCGCGAAGGATTCGGGTGTTCGGCCAAATCCAAAATAGTGGATTCATTGCATCCCTAGAATCTATGCATTGTGAAAAAATTGTCTCATCAGTACTGACAAATAAAGATTAGCATTACTATAGTAATAGTATAGAACCCTGTGGATTTCAGGATCTACCTGTATGATCTTCTTTGGATTTATTTGGTACCAGCACATCATATTATTCAAAAGTATAAGGCTGGGAAGTGGTTCCCCATTAGTAAGAGGGCACGGTGGGTGTAGAACCTGGGCTGGAGTGAGAAGTTGGGGCAGAGGGAGTTGTAATGGTGCTAGAGTAGCTCAATGTTTGGTGCCTTGATGGGTATCGAGTGGTGCCTCAGTGCAACAAGTGCAGGTTTACCTCATATTGTGACTATTACTGAAAAGCCCTGTCTCTTGTTAAATAAACAAGTTGAATTTGACCCGTTTCGCTTTGCCGGAAAATCACAAATGGCAGCAATTTGCCAAAATGCATTGAAGTTTATGGGCTTCCAACTGTAGCAGCCACCTTTGGCCTCGGGAGGAGCCCTCAGCTACTCAGATGCTGCCAGGTTTTAAAACGAGAGTTGCAAGGCGAGGGGTTCTAGACAGGCAGAGGGGCTCAACTGTAAAGCAAAGTCTTTGGGCAGAAGGTCGTAGTACAAGGCATTAGGCAATAGCGTAGTCAGAACAGGCCAGGTCGAGGCAGGCAGAGAATAACGTAGTCAGGCAGGCAAGGGTCAAACCAGGAAGTCAATCAGAGCAGAATCAAAGTCTGTAATCAGGCAAGGGTCAGGATTCAGAAGTCAGGATCGTCAAATAGCCAGGCAGGGGTCACAAACAGGTTCAAACAGAATAGCACCAGGAACAAACTCCTATAACGGGCAATGAACATGTGGAAATGAAAAATGTACCTTTAAGTACATTTAATTTTCACACCGGCTCGCCTGCGCCTATAATTAAAGAAGAGGCGCGGGGCGCGCACCCTAGAGAACCGGCGCCATTGAAGAATTTCGCAGGCGTCCCTGCCGTCCCCCCACTAGACTACCAGGGTGAGTTGTCACATAGAGTCTATGGGCATCATTTTCACAGCGAAACTCAGTGAAATAGTCACTAGTCAGGAATGACTGGCACCTTCTGTCTGTAAGAGTCGCAGCAAGTGCCACCCTTTTCCCTCCCCTGCCAGCGGCTCAGTATATTCCTTATAGTAATAGCTGTGATATTAGAATTATTTCCATAAATGTGTAAAAAAAAACCCACAGGTCTGCAAACTCTTTTTTGCCCAGTAGGGAGCAGAATGGGATCGCACACTCTCCGTTTTTTTGTTTTTTTTTTTTACCTTTTTAGAACTAATTTTTTGTGATCAGCGTCCTAGTTTTTCATTTTTTTTTATGATGGCAAATTATCATTCCTTTTATGCATGCCTGAAACTCTGTAATTAGTGAAAATAATTACAGGTCTCTGCGAGTAAAGTGCAAAGCTATTTCCTTGCATCCCGTTTCTCTTAAGTATTTTTTTTTTTTTTTTTTAAAAACATGTTTATTACAAACGTCTCATTATGATTTTGTCTTCATTTGTTTCCTCTGTTATTATACGGTATAATGGATGTATCCCATGTCCAGCTGCCGTCACCATGTGATTATGAAATTATAAGAGGACAAACCCGCTGTACTAATGGGCATGTATGGGGTTCTGTAAATGACTTAGAAAGTGGGGGGTAAAGCCCCAGCATCATATTCATTCTGTATATAATCCTTACAGTAACATGAGTTTCATAATCATTGTAATTGAGCTTGATAACAGAGACACGGACATCAAGTTCAATCCTTTCTTCAAGAGAAAAATCTCTATCTTGTAGAAGGCAAAAATATCCACCTGGGGCCTCTCTGATTTCTCGCTGATCTGGGAAAAACCACAAGGGAGGGGTAATAAGTTGACAATCAAACAGTACATAGCAACAGGTAAGTGGGGTCTCTCTCTTCTCCCAGTAGGAAGTGGAGTTTCCTCTCTTCTTTTATGGATGTGAAGTCTGGGATGTGACAGGAGAATCTCTGTTAGTGGGTGTCCCTCAGTGCTGAGTATTTGGGGCACTGTAGCAAGAAGTGGCCTCATCCTCCATGGCCTCCTGGTCACATCGCTGGCACAGTCTGTTCTCTCTGGGTCTGTAGGTCTGTCTGTGCTGTCCCTGTTCTATCTCCAAGTTGTGGCCACTCAGTCTGTACATACTCACCATCTGTCTGTCTTTGGGCTTCTGTAGCCTTTCCAGATATGGGGCCAGTCTGTACTCTCTCCCCAGTGATTGGTAGATAGAAAGTTTCTGGGAATTTGATATTTCGTTCCTCCAGTCACAGACGTATTGCTCTTTGACTTTGTTTATTTTTTGTGTTAATTGGCCTTTTGTCAGTTGGTGGGAGTGTTGGGTGGGCAGGGTGCTGATCAGTTGTTTCAGGGTGCTGATGAGTTATTATTTCAGGGTGCTGATCAGTTGTTTCAAGGTGCTGATGAGTTGTTATTTCAGGGTGCTGATGAGTTGTTTCAGGGGGCATGGTTTGCCCTGGGTCTGGTTGTTCAGCCAGGCTTTATGGTGGTAGCTCATGGGGCTGCTGTTCTGTAGATGTGCCCAGTATGAGAGCACCCTCTTCTGTATGGCAAACATTAGGTGAAATCTGCCCAGCTCAGCCCGACAGGCAGAGTTTGAGGTGCTCCCGTGGGCCTGGAGAAGGTGCTTACAGAATTTGAGGTGGAATGTTTCTGTTGGACTAGAATCCCATTTGGATTGGACCCCACACTTAGCTTCCATAGAGGAGGATTGGAGCGATGACACTGTGGAAGATTCTAAGCCAGACTCTCACTGGTGGTTTAAGGTGGTACAGGTGTCTTCTGATGGCATAGAAGGTCCTGCAAGCCTTGTCTTTTAGGGCAGCTATTGCTGGTTTAAAGCTTCCTGATTGGCTGATTTCTAGGCCAAGGTAGGTATAGCTGTCAGTGCCATTCAGTGTGCAGTTGTTTAGTGTGAAGGAGGGATTTATGTTTTGTTTATGCTTTTGGAAAACCATGACCTTCGTTTTGTTTGGGTTAATGGGCAGTGCCCATGTTGTGCTGTACTTCTCCAGTACTGCCAGGCTGGCTTGCAGGCCACTCTCTGTTGGTGAGAGGAGAAGGAGATCATCAGCATACAGCAGAACTTCACCTCGCTGTCATTTCAATCCTGGTGCTGAGGAGGAATCTAATGCTGCTGCCAGTTCATTGATGTTAAATAGAGTTGGACTCAGGCTGCAGCCCTGTCTGACTCCACGGTCTTGCCGGAACCACTCGCTTCTCTTCCCGTTAATCTTCACGCTGCATTGGTTCTCAGTATATGAGCTCTTTATGACATCAAATGTCTTCCCTCCTATGTCACTCTCCAGAAGTCTCAGGAATAGACCTGGGTGCCACACCCAAAAGCCTTTTTAAAATCTACAAAACAGGCAAATATTTTTCCATGTTGTGTATTGTGGACGTGGTCCCTGATGAGGCTGTGCAGGGAGTAGATCAGTGGTACGATGGTTTGGCATAAACCCTGCTTGGCTCTGGCTGAAGACATGGTGCTGGGTTAGGAATGTGAGGATTCGCCTATTTAGGATACTGTTGAACAGTTTGTCCATTGTGCTGCCCACACAGATCCCTCTGTAATTGGCTGGGTCATAATGGTCCCCACTTTTGTAGATGGGTGTTATGAGGCCCTGGTTCCATATCTGAGCGAAGTGGCCAACACTAAGGACAAGGTTAAAAAGTTTTGTTATTGCAGCATGTGTTTCTGGGGGGCTGTATTTAATCATTTCAGACAGGATTCCATCTGTACCGGCAGCTTTTTTACATTGTGGGTCTTTTATTTTCTCTGCTAATTCTTGGGGTGTTATTGGTGTGTCTGGAGGGGTTGGAAATCCTTTACTTTTGCTTCCAGAAGATGAAGCTTTGTCTTTATCTGCTTTTGTTCCAGGGTTTGCTCAACTGGGGGAATTTCTTTGTACAGATCTTTGAAATAATTTAGCCAGATATTGCCATTTTATATATGGAGGGAATTTTTATTGGGTCGGGTCCCCATGTTTTTCCAGATATCCCAGAATGAGTTTTCTTGCAGGACATCCTCCAATTGTTGGAGATTGTTTGAGATGTGATTTTGCTTTTCTTTCTAAGGATCTGTTTGTATTGGTATTGTATGTTGTTATGGGCTGCCTTCAACTCTGGGTTGTCTGGCTCTCTATGTTTTTGGTTAGAGGATTTCCTTAGACAGTTCCTTGTCAAACCATTTATTGGGGTTTTTATTGGCTTGTTTCTTGCAGCTGGTCCTTTTAAGCTGAGATGGTTCTGCTACGAAGAGTAGTATTTTGTTGAGGTCCTTTGCTGCTTTGTTCACCCCTCACCTTCATGGCAGAGTGTTGGGTCCATTTAAAGGGTAAGGGAAGGTTTTAGAGGCTGTACTGGTGGGGTTGTGCAGGTTTGTTTGTGCTAGATTTAATATATAAAAGTATTTGACTATATCTATCTATCTATCTATCTATCGATCTATTCCTCTCTATCATATCTCTCTCTCTCTCTCTCTCTCTCTCTCTCTCTCTCTCTCTCTCTCTCTCATCTATCTATCATCTATCTATCTATCATCTTTCTCTCTCTCTCTCTCTCTCTCTCTCTCTCTCTCTCTCTCTCTCTCTCTCTCTCTCTCATCTATCTATCATCTATCTATCATCTATCTATCTATCTATCTATCATCTCTCTCTCTCTCTCTCTCTCTATCATCTATCTATCATCTATATCTATCATCTATATCTATCTTCTATATCTATCATCTAATCATCTATATCTATCATCTATCTATCATCTATATCTATCTATCTATCTATCTATCTATCTATCTATCTATTATCTATCTATCTATCTATCTATCTATCTATCTATCTATCTATCTATCAATCATCTCTCTCTTTCTCTTTCTCTCTCTCTCTCTCTCTCTCTCTCTCTCTCTCTCTCTCTCTCTCTCTCTCTCTCTCTCTAACAAATTCATAACTCCCGAAAGGTTCTCAATCTCTTTGGTAGGTGCTGATTAGATGGTTCATCTATTTACAGACACTTCACTCACATCTCAGATGGTACCCTTACTTAAAGGGCTTCTTCTCCTTTGAGTTAACTGTTAGTATGATGTAGAGAGTGGTATTCTGAGACAATTTGCAATTGGTTTTCATTTTTTATTATTTGTGGTTTTTGAGTTATTTATCTTTTTATTGAGCAACTTTCCAGTTTGCAATTTCAGCCATCTGGTTGCTAGGGTTCTTGTTACCCTAGCAACCATTCATTGATTTGAATAAGAGACTGGAATATGAATAGGAGAGGCCTGGATAGAAAGAGGAGTAATAAAAAGTAGCAATAACAATACATTTGTAGCCTTACAGAGTGTTTGTTTTTTAGATGGGGTCAGTGACCTTCCCGTGGGTATAAGGATTGCTGAGACTGGGAGAAGAAAACAACACAATATGCAGATGGCACATTTCTGCCAGGGAAGTTGACATGAGAATTCCATAGCTGAGCCGTTAATGACTGAGGTTTCATGTTGGCATCTTGCCATTTCCTTCTGCTCCACCTGTGCCTCTCGTTTGCACTAATGAGCCTAATTTTAGCATGACATATAATTATTGAGCTGTGCGAGTGCCGTCATTATGATGTGTTGGGGGGTTTATAATTCCATGTGCAAAGGGGAAATGTGCAGAATGACTTCCATGACGAATAATATTGGCTCCACTCTTTTTCTGTTGAAATTTTTCTGTTCAACATGAAACATTATCTGCCAATGGGTTATTTTCCTCACTCCTCTTCCCTTCTGCTACGCCAAAGTGCCACTGATTTCCCATTATAATATTAAGGAAATTTGTTGGGTGCAGCAAGTTCGCTTTCCAGCTCCCAGTTCCATTCAAACCATGTGCACGAATTCTCGAAATACATTTTCTGCCGTCGCACGATTACTTAAAGCCATTAAGCTCCCTGCTTGCGAGTCGTTCTCGCGCAGATTATATGTTTGGCGTTTATTTGCACAATCCAGTATCGATCCAGTCTATAATTACAGCACTTCAGTTACTGTATCTCACTAAACAGTTCTGCGTCTGGAAAAGGTCACAGAGGTTCTGAGATACTGTAGGAATTGCTTTTATTTAACAATAATGTTTGGATTAAAGCAGCACGAGGCTGATACCAAAAGAGCCACATATAGTCTAGGGGTTTATAAGAATTCGAGGAGACAGAACCTCATGGTGCCTTCCATTTTAAGGACAAGGGGCACCTGACACCTCTGGCCAAAAGAGCTACCTGGACTTTAACCTGGACTAGAACCAGCCACCCTTCCCAATTTAGAACAGACAGCCCAGTTATAATTGGGCATTATCATTAATCCTTCCAGGGACCTTGTTGGGGTGACCTTTATGCAAAGAAAATGGTGATGTGTGGCTCTGTTCCTAAAATTCTGCGAAAAAGTATAAACTTAAAGGAGACCTGTCACCCAAAAAAATTATTCCAAATCTTATTTTATCATGTTAGTCAAGCAAAATTAACTTTAATTACACTGTACAAAATTATTTGAATCTTGTTTCCATCAGTCTGGGAATTCATAATTATATCAAGTAGGCAGGAGCCATTTTGGGGACACTGTTATTAAGACAAGTCTTGTATCATCTCAGAATCTTGTTTGTGCACCAGAATGGGGGACCTGATGTCCATCCCCATGTCCTGGCTACACAATTAAATGGTGAAGAGATTGGGGGGAATGTGGGGAGAGCAGTGACATGTAGGAAGTGCTGAATGGAAAGTGAAAGTAATTGCCTAAGGCATAGAGGAGGGGCAGGAAATATTTGATTGACAGCTGAGATTTTTAAATTCGTTTACAACAGCTATGAATGCTTATATAAAAAAAGAATTTGGATTTCTTGTTTAATTTGAAAATTACTTTTATTATACAGATTTTTATGCCTGGGTGACAGTTCCACTTGAAGGAGTAATTATAATAACATGGTCTCAAAAAATTACAATATAAATTAGAAGAGACCCAATAATAATAACCCCGGAACCAAAAATAATTCTAAAAGATAAAAATCTTTATTAGGACATGTACAGCCTAATGCGTTTCATGCCAGATGGGCACTTACTCATAGGCCTTTGGCTCAATTTTACAAATAAAATGAGCCATAATTGTGTTGGGGCTTTAGTTCTTCTTTCAGCACAAAACACAGAACCAATTGTGGAAAAAGTACCTGTTTCTCCATATCATTTAACAGAATTACAGGTATGGATCTGCTATCCAGAATGCTCTGGGGGTTTCCAGATAATGGATTTTTCTGTGATTTTTGAATCTTCCAGATAATGGATTTTTCTGTGATTTTTGGATCTTCATACTGTGGTGAGGTCACTATCAGGAAGCCTGAGAAAGTCCAGGACGGAGCTTATATCTCTCCCAGGTTCCTAACAGAGTGGTTCTGACACTAGTCCAGCCCCGGTGTTTTTTAGGTTTATCTGAGGGATCTCAGGTGGATAATTAAAAAGGAAGCTCAAGCCAGAAGGGAGAGCTCTAGTCTTTAGGAAAGCTCACTGAGAGATTCTGAATCACTACAAGGTTGGGACTTTGTTGTCCTTCAATTTCTCTGTTTGGGAGACAGGTGGTAGGCCTACTCCTGGTTAGTTAGGAAAACTGGCCTGTCTTAGTTAGAAGCCCATTAGGGTAGGAATACAAGGAAATTTTCGGCATGATCCCATGCACTGCAACAAAACGCCGGCGTGCAACGCAAATAAGGTAATGGAAATGTCGGATTAAGTTGCAGCGTTGATCCAACGCAACACCGATCAATGAAGCGACACTATCCGCCAATGCATTCACTTACCTTATTTCCGTCCCCTTGGATGATCCATGTGCTCCCACACTCCTGCTTGGCTCACTTCTGCTCCCTTTTGTGTACTCTGCTTTCAGGACTGCGTGCTGGAGTTTGAAATCTGCAATATTCTTAAAAAAATGTAGTTGCTGGGCGGCATGCCTCCCCTTAATATGTGCCACCCTAGGCCTGGGCTTTTGTGGCTTTTCCACAATGTCTGGCCTGGCCATCGGTGCTGGTGGGTTTTTCCCTGGTGTCCCACTGACCCAGTCTGACTCTGCCCCCATTTAGATCCAATCCATGGAGTACTTATGCTAATGGAATGATTGCCAGTAGCCAGGTGGTTCCTACAGGACTTGTGGCCTAGGAGCTCTCTATCTTGCTCTTCTGAATGATGTGCAAGATAGGGGTCTTTCCTAGTGGTTGCCCATGTGCTAACCACCTACTGCCCCCCTGGATACAACACTGAGGTGCAGCTCTTTGTGCTCAATTTTTGGAGGGCAAAGGGATGCATCCTGAGACACAAGAAATGGGGCCAAGTGCAAAAATGGGGAGATATAAGCACTTTGCACATATACCCATGTTTAATCAATTAGGCTATGTATGTTTCATGATAAATGTAATGTCCTTCCTTAAAAGGTCTGATTTCTCATTTTAAGTGGAAGAGGTGTAACAGTATAGTGGAGTGAAAAAAATTCAATAAGTGAATAATTGCCAATGGGAGAACTAGACCTTAAGCAGTTTCTCTTGTTATCTATAGTAAAAATTCATGTGCAGAAAATTGAATTATCTGTAATATTTGCCATCAAATGGTAAATAAAGGGTCCCATGAAAAGGATATTTAAAAGGTATATTCCAGGTAGTTACCTCTGCCGCCATGTTGTAGTTGGATTTCATACAGTAGGTGTACTTAATTACTGAGAAGCTGAAATCTAATTGAGATAATGGTGGCTGTATCTGGAGTACAGGTCTTGTGTTAATGAAAGCGACTGCAACAGCACCGAGATGTCTCCTGCATTTTATAGCTTTGAGCAATTCCCAGTGGTGGTGCCCAAAGTTTCCCTATAGTACAATAGGAAACCACGTAATTGATTCTTTTATCTCCAGAATTTCTAGAGCATTAAGGCTTAATGTAAACTGCCATTTAGTACTGCCAACATGTATCAGCATTAACACGTTCACTTCTAATACTGGTTCCGGGCCCTCTACAGTATATCTACTGCTTTCTCCCTTAACTTTTATGCCTAAAAAGTTGCTTCTAAAAATACTGTAGAAGTTATTCATTCTATTAAAACTTTGTTAAAGAGGTCAGTGTTAATGAGGATAAGAAACTAGGTTTCTTTCTACTTACTGAGGTCTTCTAACTCAAGCTCTTCAACAGCATCCACCAAAGAGACAGAACCATGTGCTCCTTCCTCTTATATAGAGTGTGGAACACAAACTATAATCCCTACCCCTGGAGCAGTCTTCCAAAACAGGTGTGTAAAAACCAAGTGGATTTTTTATTTATGTAGAAACAGAGGAAGCCTTATGCTTTTTGTGTTTTATAGAAAAAGTGTAAGGCTACCTCTGTACATAAATTAATATCTACTTGAGTTTTACACACCTGTTTTGGAAGACTGTTTTGTGAGTGCCTGCTCTACATCTATTTGGTTGGATCTACTCCCTTAGCTGAAGACTCAGGGAAGGGTGCACCTGGGCCTCTTCCAGTATGTGGTGAGTCTTTTGATTTACTTCATGGACTTTTCCTACTGATTTCTTCAATCACTACTCCTAGGCCTTACTCTAACCACTTTACAGGTCTCATTGTAAAAAAAAAAACTTTCAATACCCTAAGAGGAAACTTCCTTTTCAGTAAATCTCAAGGGTTCCTTTTGAGTCTTCAGTAAGGAATCAGATCTGCTGGTGAATAAGGGAATATTTATTATATATTATATTTATATCTACCGTAGTTATCATATGCATATTGATGGATTCCTCTCCAATATAAACAATTTCAAATGCTAGTCTAACTTTGAGATTCTGTATTTTCTTTATTGGATTATTAGCTCTTCTCTGGACTTTCTCTAGTTCCATCAAGTAGTTTTTGCTTACTTGAATCCAAGTTGCATGTCCAAAAGACAATAAAACAATAGAGAAATAAAACATAATAAAGGAAGATAGAGCAGTATAAAAGAAAGAGAGAACTAGCATAAATAAAACAACAAGCGCATAGTGACAGAACCAGACTGTTGGAAATGATCAATCAGGATTTCTTGAGTAATCTTGAACATGTTTCACCCACTCAGTGGCTTTTTCAGCTCAACCGGTGGAGAATGGAATTGTTTTCATTGTATTTTTTGGTGATTTGGTGAATAAATTGGTTATTGTAATACCCTCAACTTTACCCTTAGGAGTTGAATGGAGGAAGCTGCTCTGATGAGTGGTGGAACATTTAGAGGATTACTCGACAAGCTACTCGACAAGCTTGGTTGCTTTAGACTTATCCCTACTACATATTGTACAGGTGGGATCACGGATGAAAGCATCTTACTGGGAAGGGGGATTGGGTTATGATGATCAATACTAGAATATTGGAAGGTACTGTATGTTTGATGGATGTTAGAGTGATGTTTGAAGGCAGCTGGCAGCTACTAGTGTTCTTCTTGTATAGCCAAAGTAGCCATCTTCCAAGTTTCTCTGATACCATCAAATCCCTAGATACATGGTGCACCATCTGTGGCTTTCTTAGTTCTGATCATTTCTCACCTAAGCCAATCACAGCATGCGCTCACCTCTTAATGTGGCCACATCCAATAGATGAAATGCTCTGATACCTATAGCAACTTGCCAAGTAAATCCCACTGGGGTGATCATTTCTCTGCATTCTTATTGTACAGTATATAACATAACAAAAATTATGTATGCATTGGCTATTAAAATGGGAATAGCTGCAGTTTCACCACTTTCTCCACTACCCAACTGATTTATGAACTATTTATTTTTAATCTTTAAGAAAGTGAAAATACCAGGTCAGCATTCTGCCTGACAAATGCAACAAAAGGCAGTGGGAAGCACAGCGGTCCTTTGTGATGCCAACTCAGTGGAGCAATGTAAAGGATCTGTTTTTACAATCACAATAACATAAATGGAAATTCTATCCTGCAGCTTATTGCACTAAAGTAGCTTCATTCTCAGTTTAGAAATTTAGAGTGACCAAAGCTTTCAATGTGGTCTATGTGTTGTTAGGTAGACCTTTGTTCTATATGGTCAACATGTTGGCTTACTCTGCTCCTGATCCAGTCTTAATTATCCACAATGTCTCTTCCAATCAATTCCCTCAGGCTGTAGCCTTGGCAAACCTTGCTTCTTAAAAACAAAGTGAATACAGTATATGTTTGAAGGAGATTTAGTAGTTAGTAAAACCGGTAAAGTTCTTCATGTTTCCATCACAAGGGCATCACCTGGAGGACATGGTTCATAGTCCCTATTGTATTTTAGAGGTGTATTTTGAAGAGAGGAGATACGATATGAAGATAAAGTAGGATATGATCAGTGGTTAATAGTGATATAATGTTCTTTGGTCACCAATATAACCCTTAATGCATAGGTAGCACTTCTGACCATCTTGTTAGGTTCTAGAAGACAGTGGATGCTGTGTGATGCACAAGTTCTCGGATGGGTGCCAGAGTTTTGACAGCACTTATTAATGATTCATAAATACAGTTAACACAGTAAATTCAATATGGAAAGTTTAGTGACAGCACTTACATGCAAATGGCTCTTTGGGTAAAGTAGTCCTACTTACATTAGAGTCCTCCATCAGATTGGGTGCGTACAGTCCATGGGTTTCCTTCCTAGATACACAGCTAAGGTGCAGGAGTAATCCCCCCCCCCACCCTCCACTGAGAATACAGCAATTTTTCCCCCTTGCCCATCTCTTATGGCTCCAGAGAGACTTCACTCCCAACACAAGATGATGTCACATCTGGTTTCATGGGTCCCGGGTCATAAAATAATTTAACCTATTTGCGGGCTGGGTTGGTGGCACAAAAGCTGATCAATAGATATCCTAACTGCGTTATGCTCCCATTTAAGAAACTGGTTAATCCTTATTCTCAGGTTGCCCCTTTGGCTTCTCCGAGACCTCTTGTCCCAGGGTTCACATTTCACTGAGGCTGTTGATAGTATCCTCTCATTTTCCCTGAGGTTAAAGAAATATATTGTGGCCAAGCCTTCCCTTTTTAGGGGTGACCTAACACTAATAGGACTAGCTTATTATTTCTACCCAATGAAACACAAACCTAGAAGGTTGGTTCCACCCCATTTCTCTCTATTGTTTAGTTATATTCCTTAGTAATTGTTTCTCTTTCCATATATTGCATATATTTTAATAGGATGAAGTGTATGTAACTGACTATGATTCAGTAATGTTATAAAATAAACTGTATGGAAGTAAAAACCACAAGAGGACAAGGAAAGTGGTATAAATATGCTGCATTGTCAGCCTTAGAAAAGAAGAGCCAGGGACAATTATGAACATTTGATAGGAATGTACAGCAGCCTTGGTTGTTTACATTGGACAAACAAAAACAGAGTCGAAGTAGAACATTTAGTTCTAAGATTAGAAACAGCAATTGTGAGAAATATTATTCAGTATGCAATTTAAATAATTTTATTTGGGATTAATTCATATTGCATTGTGTTAAAGTAAAGGTAAACCTTCAAAATATTGTTTTTACACTGCTAAAATTATGAATTTATACCAACAGTGCACCTTGCTGTCCATTTCTTCTGACTGTCGCAAAAAATACAATTAGTGAGAAACTTTATTTTCTGAACAAAGCAACATCTGTGCCCATATAAAGGCTCAAATCTGCAGGATTAGTTATAATGAGTAACTCGTGTATTATAAGAGATAATGTACCCCCTACTGTAAATGATAAGGATATTAGAAGTCACTGAGGGGTTGTTCTGTGTCCATATAAAGGCACAAGGCTGCAGGCTGAGTTATACAGGGAACTCTGAGTATCACTCATGTATTATAAGGGATAATGTACCCCCTACTGTAAATGATAAGGATATTAGAAGTCACTGAGGGGTTGTTCTGTGACCATATAAAGACACAAGGCTGCAGGCTGAGTTATACAGGGAACTCTGAGTATCACTCATGTATTATAAGGGATAATGTACCCCCTACTGTAAATGATAAGGATATTAGAAGTCACTGAGGGGTTGTTCTGTGACCATATAAAGACACAAGGCTGCAGGCTGAGTTATACAGGATATTGTCTGCACTAAATAGCTTAGAAAGAACCAAAATAGGCTAATTTAAACTGTATCTGTAGAATTTCATTTGACAATTTTAAGGTGACATTCTGGACTGTTAGCCCCTCTTCTGTCTCTTGTAAGGCATTATATCAAAAAGGAGGTCTATGGGATGTGTTAAAGATTCTTGTGATCATCCAGCCCCAGAGACAACGACAGCTTAGACAAGACTTAACAGCGGCCCAGCCTGCCCAATACATTCTAAGATCCAGGTGGTTCACCCCTTTTATTGTGCTACATCATGAGTTGTTGGTGATACTGTGCAGTACGGGGAAAGCCAAAGGGGCTGTAGGTGCAGGTTTTTGCCGGGAACCACAAACAATAATATGAGGGATTTTGCTTTCAAAGTTTTCCATCAAAACGTGGGTGAGAAGAATAACTCATTCTCCAGTGCCAAAGTATTTCATTTCCCCGTATGCCCCTGTGCCCACGCTGTTTCTGGCCAACCTTCAGAAGGAATCAGTTTCCTAATGTGTCGCCGCTGCATTCGATGTCTACTTTGTTGCCCATTACTGTGTTTAGAGCCGTAACAACTTTCTGCTTAAAATATTTATGTTGGGTCCAACACATTGAGCGTCACCTCCCTTGTTTTTTTCTTTAATCAATTCTGCATAGCGTTCCCCCAGCAAAATAGCCAGCTGCTTCACTTTGAAAAGCCAAGTTCCACATCAATTTAACGATAAACAATATAAACCTTTCCCAGTTACTGGGGTTTCTTTTTTTTTCCTCTCTTTCTGTAGCTTGTTTTTACATTACCTCTTCAAAGAGAGCCCTATGATTAATTCTACTGTCTTGTTATCTATCATGTTTCAAAGGAAAGGGCCGATGAATAAGTAGCTGTCAATGGGGAATGCTATTCGCAAAGTCTTAAGAGTCGTCAGATGCGCTGGAGCGGAAGCTTCCCGCAACCACTAACCGAGCGTCAGAGATGGGTCATGATAGACACATCGAGTTAATCGCCTGACGGGTACAAGAGCTTTTATGTTCACCTGTCCATCATCTCTTCTTCATGGACATGTTTAAGGATCGGCGAAAAGATTTTCATCATCTTTAGTTTTTTTTGTCCTTTTAAAAACATATACACATTCTGGATGTGTTAAAGCAGTCGTGGGGCTGAAGTTTCTGGATATTAATCTGCCACATAGATGACATGTTTAATATCCCAGTAAAATCAAATAACAGCCTTGAGATGAGATCCTGAAAGCCAGTTATAATAGTATGTACTGATATAGAGAAACACCCCAAAATCCCCTAACTGGCCTTCAGGCTGTGCCCCCTTAGCTCATAACAAGGTTACAGATATATAGAAACATTGGGGTGTCACCCTGCTATAGTTCCAGGGGTACCCAGGGTACAAATAAGCACTCACCCCAAATCTCCCCCTAACTGACCTTCAGACTGGGCCCCCTTAGCTCATAACAAGGTTACAGATATATAGAAACATTGGGGTGTCACCCTGCTATAGTTCCAGGGGTACCCAGGGTACAAATAAGGACTCACCCCAAATCTCCCCCTAACTGACCTTCAGGCTGGGCCCCCTTAGCTCATAACAAGGTTACAGATATATAGAAACATTGGGGTGTCACCCTGCTATAGTTCCAGGGGTACCCAGGGTACAAATAAGCACTCACCCCAAATCTCCCCCTAACTGACCTTCAGACTGGGCCCCCTTAGCTCATAACAAGGTTACAGATATATAGAAACATTGGGGTGTCACCCTGCTATAGTTCCAGGGGTACCCAGGGTACAAATAAACACTCACCCCAAATCTCCCCCTAACTGACCTTCAGACTGGGCCCCCTTAGCTCATAACAAGGTTACAGATATATAGAAACATTGGGGTGTCACCCTGCTATAGTTCCAGGGGTACCCAGGGTACAAATAAGCACTCACCCCAAATCTCCCCCTAACTGACCTTCAGACTGGGCCCCCTTAGCTCATAACAAGGTTACAGATATATAGAAACATTGGGGTGTCACCCTGCTATAGTTCCAGGGGTACCCAGGGCACAAATAAGCACTCACCCCAAATCTCCCCCTAACTGACCTTCAGACTGGGCCCCCTTAGCTCATAACAAGGTTACAGATATATAGAAACATTGGGGTGTCACCCTGCTATAGTTCCAGGGGTACCCATGGCACAAATAAACACTCACCCCAAATCTCCCCCTAACTGACCTTCAGACTGAGCCCCCTTAGCTCATAACAAGGTTACAGATATATAGAAACATTGAGGTAACAGTCACCCTGCTATAGTTCCAGGGGTACCCAGGGTACAAATAAACACTCACCCCAAATCTCCCCCTAACTGACCTTCAGACTGGGTCCCCTTAGCTCATAACAAGGTTACAGATATATAGAAACAATTTCACACTGTGGATGTAAATAAGGAATACAGTGTTTTGAGGAGGTATGTAGTTTCCAGTCATTGGATGAGTGTAAGCACCACCCTAAAACCTTTTATTAGCTGTTAAATCCAGTTGAGTTGCCCTGGACATTGCTTTTTTCCTGCAGATGATAGGAAACAGAAGCATACAAGCCCCCAGAAGACCAGAAAGTAAGCCAAAGAGAAACTTGAGTTCCAAAGGCAGACAGAATATCAGTGAAACTGAAGAGCTTCATACTGAGCTGTTAGGGGCACATTTATGGTCGTGTCTAAGAGTGAAGGTGTTGAGTACTTCTATCTTGAGTAAGGTGTTGTGTAGATAACGTTCATGGGCCCAAGATGATCTTATTTCACGACTGCTCAAACCTTCAGCTCATAGACGATTTCATGCCACTTGATGTCCAAAGACTTGTTTGTCCTATCTCTACTGAGCTGCATTACGGAAGCATTAGAAACCGAGATTCCCTTCTTAGGCTTCCCCATACCCAGTCTGCTATCTTTTGTTATAAACATGGATTGAGGAGAATGTTGTTTCTTTAAATGATGTTGTGCTTTATTTCTTTTAGGACTGCCCCCCAAAAATGAATGTATCTACCCTGTGATCTCATTAGTTACAGCCCTGTGAACCTTAAAATCATATTAAATCTCTTACAGTTCTGAAGAGTTGTCAATAATTTATCAGAGCTCAGCAGCTATAAAGAATACCTTGAAAATTTAGATCATGTCGAACTGTATTTCTTTTTCCCTTCCATTCCATTTTAGTTTTGTGCTGTGTTAATATCTCCCTGGGTTCTTACTAGAGTGCACCTCTTGCCATATACAGTATGTTGGCCAGACATCACGCCATAACTGAGGTGGGGATTTAATCCCCAAACTTCTCCATTTGGAAACCAGATGGACAGTGTCAGATTGGGGTGTCCGGTGTCCACTGGGGCTGGTGCCAGGGAAGAAGTGGACACCGGTGAGTGGGAGACCACCAGGGTTTTTTCCAGTGTCAGGCCCTGTCCAATCCTGCAGATGGTTCTTTTTTCTACAAACTATCCACCGGGATTAAATAGTAAATTGATATGCAATTTTTGCACAATGATCTTTTTTAAATTCCCTCCCTTTCTTCCCCTTTGCTCTTCAAATTGCCTTAAGGGCAGAGACACACGCTCAGATTCGGGGAAATTTAGTCGCCCGGTGATAAATTGCCTCTTCTTCCGAGTGCTTTGTTTTTCGAAGTCGCCCGAAGTTTCCTCGTGAGGCAACTTCGTAAAACGAAGTGCACCAATTGCTATCCCGCTGGTGATTTACATTTTAGCCGGCGGGAGGCAGTTCGGAGAGATTAGTCGCTCCAAAGAAGAGGAGATTTGTCGCTGGGTGACTAATCGCCCCGAATCTGAGCTTGTGTTTCTGCCCTAAAGGAAGAGTTCAGTGTAAAAATAAAAACTGGGTAAATAGATAGGCTGTGCAAAATAAAAAAAGTTCTAATATAGTTAGTTAGACAAAAATGTAATCTATAAAGGCTGGAGTGAGTGGATGTGTAACATAATAGCCAGAACACTACTTCCTGCTTTTCAGCTCTCTAACTCTGAGTTAGTCAGTGACTATAAGGGGGGCCAAGTGGGACATAATTGTTCAGTGAGTTTGTAATTGATCAAATTCAAAAGGAACAGGTATGATCCATGTGGCCCCTCTCAAGTCTCTGGTTACTGGGGTCAGTGAGTCAGAAGAAGAAGGAACATATTTAAAAAAGAAATATACAAACTAAATAATAACAACCAACTAAAACTTTGCCATTCTATAACATACTAAAAGTGAACTTAAAGATGAGCCACCCCTTTAAGGGGTGCTAAGAGGTGTTGCCTATCCTGCATTATATATACAGTAAGCCTCTTTTTCTCCTGGCCTTAAAGTATAGGGGCCGTTAAAAATATGGTTCATAGTTCATGTATAAAATTGCTCAAAAAACTCAATTTGCGATTTGTATTTTTTTCTAGTTGCTAGTGGAGGCAATGACATGGGGCAGGCTGGGATATTTAGGGACAGATTTATCAAAGGTTGAGGTGAATTTTTGGATGAAAAAAATCTGAATTTCAAGCTATTTTTTTCGACTAGTGAATAATCCAAATTTGATTCGAATTTGAAAAAAATTCACAAATGCAATATCGAAATTTATTATGTACTGTCGACTCCGACCATTCGCCATCTTAAACCTGCCAAATTGCTGTTCTAGCCTATGGGGGACCTCCTAGAACCTATTTGGAGTCAATTGATGGACTTTGAAAAATCAAAGGTTTTTTTGGGAAAATCGAAAATGGACCTATTCGACCAAAAAAAACCTTCAACTTAATTTTGGGGGGTCTTTTTGAATTAGAATTAAGAAGTTTTTTCAATTCGAAATTTGACCCTTGATAAATATGCCCCTTAATGTAATCCTGCAGTTATAGGATGTCTCCTTGTTAGTGCGATGCGCTGAATTAGCGGACAGGGTGGGGCATCTGCTTGCCTTGGGGGGAGTCTGTTCAAGGCATCTGCCCAACCCAATAACACTGATACTATAGGTGATACTGCGCTTTATAAAGGACGTCTAGGCATATAAGGAGTGAAGGTTAAAAGACAACACCCTGAGGTTTGCAACACAAATTGTTCCTTCACTGTTGTCAAACTTTAGGGCTCATGTACTAACATTCACACTTACTTGCCACATTTCAGTTACTCATAGCAACCAGCTATTTATTTTTGATTATACAAGCTTCCAAAGCTTGATTGGGTAACTGCACAGTTGTAAATGTACACCTACGTTATGATTATTCATTGGCTTCTGTAGGTCAGCGCAGAACACGGACGTAGTGCATCTCATATATCGGTTATTTTTCCATTAAAAAATAATTTCTGCACTGCACAAAAAGCAAATAACTTCTTTATCCTCTCCGCTGAATAGCAATCTCCGCCTTGAAGCCGAAGGTAAAGGTAATTTTCAGAATATAGAACAACAGTAGATAATAAAAGGCCTTTGCGGTGCCAAAATCAGAATCCCTTGTTTAATTTGTTCTCTGCAGACACCATAAATTAGGCATAAAACAGTTCATGAATTTACAGCATCACTACTATGGACAAATACAGAAGCAAACGTTTGTTCTGTAGCTTTTAATATGAAAGAGCCAAAGACTTTGTGTATATGCATACAGTATATATATATATATATATATATATATATACACACATACATTGTTTGTTAGCCAAAGAACCGCACCAAACAGGACTTAATATAAAGTTTCAAATATCAAACTTTATTTTATTTACTTTGAAAATAAAGTTTGATATTTGTGTCAAGGATTAGGTAGGGGGCGCTGTAGAGACTGAAGGGAAAGGGCGAGTCCTTGAGGCAGGAGCTGTATGTGCCTAGGGAACACTTGAAGGGAAAGCAGGAACAGGTTGATGAGGGCGAAGAGTCAGTCTGGATCAGGTGCAGAACAGGACGGAGAGGGCGAAGATCAGGACTGGACTAGGCAGGAAGAAGAGGGCGACGACTCAACAGGAACAGACTGGACGGGGCAGGAGTGGAACAGAAACAGACTGGAAGGGACAGGACGGTGCGGGCGTAGATCAGATCAAACAGGGGATAGAGTGCAGAGGGAGACTGGAGCGGATAGCAAGACAGGAGCAGAAGGAGATTAGAGTGGATAGCAAGAGAGGACTGGAGCAAGAGATAGCAAGAGGAGACTGGAGCAGGATAGCAAGAGGAGGACTGGAGCAAGATATAGCAAGAGGAGGGGTACAAGGTACAAGGCAGGGTCGGAACAAGGTCAAGGCTGGGAAGGTACAACATAAGGTAAAGCAAGACAAGGACAGGCAGGCAAGGCAAGGCGGAATAACAAGGGGAAAAGGGGCAAGAGCTAGAACTACCTAGTTAGGGGCACTGCCGCAGTACTAGGAACAACATACAATGCTCTGGCAAGGAGTGGTCTGAGTGCTGCCCTTAAATAGGGAAGAGTCAGCCCTGATTGGCAGATTAAACTAGGCAGCAGCTGGGATGGGGCTTGTAGATGCCAATCAGGCATCAGCTGGGCTGGGACTGCAGAGACCAGGTTACACATAGCGAGCAACCCTACAGGCTGCTCACCTGGCCAAATGGTTAAGGTATCGAACCAGAAACCCAAAGGTCCCTGGCTCGAATCCCAGCAATACCTGACAATTTGAAACTTTATATTAAGTCCTGTTTGGTGCGGTTCTTTGGCTAACAAACTATATATATATATATATATATATATACATGGCAACAAAAAATTGCACTCAGAGGTCTTCTTCTTGGTGCAAACCAAACTGGTGTTTGTATATATTAGGGATGCACCGAACCCACTATTTTGGATTCAGCCGAACCCCCGAATCCTTCGCGAACCGAACTGAATCTGAACCCTAATTTGCATATGCAAATTAGTGGTGGGAAAGGAAAAACATTTTTACTTCCTTGTTTTGTGACAAAAAGTCACGCGATTTCCCTCCCTGCCCCTAATTTGCATATGCAAATTAGGATTCGGTTCGGCCGGACAGAAGGATTCGGCAAAATGCGAATCCTGCTGAAAAAGGCCGAATCCCGAACCGAATCCTGGATTCGGTGCATCCCTAATATATATTTATATATATACACACACACACTATATATTGGCAAGGCATAGACATATACCAAAAGTAGATAGATAGTCACCAAACATATATCAACAGGGAGTGTGACGTTGCTCCCTTGTTCATTAGAATCAGCAGGGAAGGTTGTTTTGATCCCTAATAATAAAGTTGTGGTCACAATGATGGGACACAGTGTTTAATTATACTCAAGTGTTTAATTATACTCAAGTGTTTAATTATTCTCAAGCCTTTACTCTTGGAGACCAAAATGTGGCTCAACTCAACTGAAGTCTGAAGTCAGACAGGGAGACTCTTAGTTTCACTTCTGGTATTTACAGAAGGAAATTCATGGAAAGTGGTTGGCTTTGCAGAGTGGTTATAATTAGCCATCCCTAGCATCCATGGTTGAGCAGTAAATAGCGTATGAGAAGGCCAGGGTATTTCTTCATTAATTAGCACAGAATGGGCAGTGACTATCCCCTCTAGAGTCATGCTGTAGACAATGCATTACAAGGGCATCCCAGTCACCCAGTCTACTTGGATGTAAATAAATATTCCTCATCATGATGCTCCTCCATTATTCTGCATTGTTATGACATCACTTACCGCCCATAACTGGAGAAACTCCCTCTTATTGGTGCCCAATCACTGATCTCCCCTATCACTTTTATAATGGACAGATCTATTTATAACAAGGCAGTTTCACTGGCCTGGACACAGGCAACATCCATTAAGTAACACCTTATACCAAGGGGCCCATTTACTTAGCACGAGTGAAGGAATAGAATAAAAAAAACTTCGAATTTCGAATGTTTTTTTTGGCTAGTTCGACCATCGAATGGGCTACTTCGACCTTCTACTACGACTTTGACTTCGAATCGAACGATTGGAACTAAAAATCGTAAGACTATTCGACCATTCGATAGGGTTACTGTCTCTTTAAAAAAAAACTTTGACCTTCTAGTTCGCCACCTAAAACCTACTGAAGTCAATGTTAGCCTATGGGGAATATGGATTAAAATCGAAGGACTTAATCGTTCGATCGAACGATTTTTCATTCGATCAACGAATTGCGGTAAATCCCTCGACTTTGATATTCGAAATCGAAGGATTTAACTTCGACAGTCGAATATCGAGGGTTAATTAACCCTCGAAATTCGACTATAAGTAAATTTGCCCCTAAGCGTTCCAAACCTTTTTTTTACTCGTGAGCCACATTTAAATTTAAAAAGAGTCGGTGAGCAACATAAGCATGGAAATAGTTTCCAATAATGGCTGTGATTGGCTATTTGGTAGCCCTTATGTGGACTGGCAACTACAGGAGACTCTGTTTGGCAGTGCACCTGGTTTTTATACAACCAAAACTTGCCTCAAAGCCTGGAATTTAAAAAATAAACCTGCTTTGAGGCCACTGGGAGCAACATGTTACTCATGAGCTAATGGTTGGGGAACACTGCCTTATACTATGGAGACTGGTGTTGGGGTATGGTTAATAGATATCAGAACACTTCCATAGTGGTGTGAACCTGAGTGAGAGGAGGCCATTTCACACAGATAAATGTTACATAAATCCCCGTTTCAGCTCAGCAGGAGAAGAAGACACCTTCCCTTTGTAGCTGCCACCATCTCCAACATCTTCTCTTAGTGACCCCTGTGATGGCCAATGAAAAGGGAGGCTGTAAGTGAGTTTAACCTTGGCAAAGCAAGGTGTCTGTAAAATATACAGATGCTGTTTATAAATGATCAGTAAAATGATATGATTCTGAAGAAATTAAATGAAGATATCTTGGATGCCGTTGGTCACCTGAAATACCTCCTAAATATCTACTTTGTAACCTTGTGCCCTATAGCCCTATTTCAGCTTCAACTGCTGCCCCCATGACTGCAGCTTTTTTATATATATACTCTATTAATGCTTCTGAAGTCTATACGCAGTTTTAAACAGATGAAAACAACAGATGAAGCGTGTTTGTTTATTTACTGTACCATTTACCATCCCTTAATGAACGGGGCTTTTGGAATGGTTGAAACTAATTAAACAAAATAGCAGCTAAAAAAATGATCATTTTGTCCTTCCTCCTCCTCGCTGGCGGCTGTCTCCCTTTTATGTTTAATCATATCATTTCTCTGTTCTGTCCCAGCTCATATTTGACGAATCCAGTTCCTGGCTAGAGGCGTAATTAGCAATATTTAATGTTTATCATGCAGACTAGTCTTTTATTTCTTGCCGCCCCAAGACACAGACGTTTTCTTCTTCATTAGCTAACAGATAATTAACTACGGTGTTGACAACCTTAAAAACAATGATACACACGTTACATTACGTATAATCCCATCAAGCAGTGCAACGTTGGGGGATGTTACAGCTGGTGGGAACAAAGCATCCAACGTTGGACCATGAGAAAGACTCAAACACCATCAGTGGGACTTTACCCTTCAAATGGAACTTGAAATAAAATGTATATTAGGTATTTAGTTCTTCATCCATTTAACACAAAGAATACCCAAACTTCTTTGGGGCATTTCAGATTGTAGAACCTATGGAACTGACACTGACCCACCCGAGTGCCAACTGTGTAGGATCTACGGGGTTTAATACAAAATCATGTTCAGAAATGTATCCACTATACAAAAAGTACCTTGGAAGGAAAATAAGAAAAGGCTGTTTCATTACTGAGTTTTAATAGAAAGCAATATTTTCCAGTGTAAAGGGTTGAGCTGTTGCCAGGAGGTTGTAAAAGATGTGATTATACTTTATGTGATGTCAGTGGAAGATCACAGTAGGGTCGCCTGGATCCGCCTGCAACATTCCGAGCCACGGGCAACTATAAATTGACATGGTATTGGCTTTAATTATACATTATTCTTAAAGAGACACATTCTGTATAATAATATGCATTTTTAATGAAAATATCTGTATTATTTAGGCATGTTAGATAAGTGAAAGTGGTTGGTGTATCCTTTAAGATAGAAAAGCCTCATTGTAACATACTCGTCAATCAGGAACGTTAAAGGCAGCTGGTACTCTCAGATGCACAAGGTAAACCCTGCGGATTCTGGTGTTTACCGACTCCCGTTTGGGGCCCCGGGCTTTCTGCTGCAACAAGGAATTGGGGTGTTTGATAGTAATAAGTCCATAAAGAGGTACCGGAAAGGATTAGGCAAGGTGTATTCACAAAACAGGCAAAAGGGTTGAGGCAGGCGGCAAGAATCTAAGTCAAAACAGGCAGAAATCAAAAACCAGGAAATTCCAACATTAAATAACGCTTCAGCAGGGTCTGTAAACAGAAGCCAGCTTGGGCACTGGTAAAATGGAGGAAGGCCTTTTTAAAGGAGAATTGGCAGCAAAAATGTCGTAACGACATTCGATGTCAAAACGCAAGAGAATGCGAACAAACCGATGCCAGTGTCACTAGCGCAGGACCAGAACACGTGACGCGCCTGCACCCCAGAAGCTAGCGAGACATGCCGGGAGGTAAGAGAACAGAGAAATCTCACGACCCGTCTTACACTCATTACCTTTCTGCATCTTGTTTGGATACCATCCCAGAGCTGAGCATACTTTGTCCCCAAACATTTTTTGGCTTCCTATATATGACTTTAACCAATGTCTATGAAGGTTTTCATTCATCCAGGTCATGGTATATCTAGTAGAAGTAAATCTAGAGAAAATGGACTTGCTAAGTAATCATTTAAGATGTTTCACTACTCATCGGAGCATCTTCTGAAGAAGCTGCTCCGATGAGTAGTGAAATGTCTTCAATAATTACTCAGCAAGTCGAGTTGCTCTGGATTTACTTTTACTAGACTTTAACAAATGGTTTTAGTGAGCCAATGGACATATCTAGTCCCTGTATAGTGATTGAAAACTTTAGTTTCTTTATATAGATCTTGTCTTTGGGGAGCCTTCAATTAAATTCAACCTTCAACATCCGATATTCAAGCAAATGGATGTTAAAGGAACAGCAACACCAAAAAATCTAAGTGTTTTAAAGTAATGAAAATATCATGTACTATTGCCCTGCACTGGTAAAACTGATCTGTTTGCTTCAGAAACACTATTATAGTTCATATAAACAAGCTGCTGTGGAGCAATGGCGGAAATTGAAAAATGGCTATATGGCACAGGTTAACTAATGGATAACAGATAACACCATTAGACAGACAAAGCTTATCTGTTATCTGCTGTGTAACTTGAGCTTTTTCTCATTTTAATGGCTGCCCCCATTGCTACACAGCAGCTTGTTTATATAAACTATAATGGTGTTTCTTAAGCAAACACAACCGTTTTACCAGTGCAGGGCAACACTGCATTATATTTTCATTACTTTAAAACACTTTTATTTTTTGATGTTACTGTTCCTTTAAGGCACTAATGTGAGGACCATTCTTTCAAATTGCACCATGCCTCTAATAGTATGTTTGCTGGGACTTGCACAAACTGGTGATGCTAAGAATTGGTTTTTGGGCCCACATGCCATTGTAGTTTATGAACTGCATGTCTTAGGAGGCCTTGTTCCATAGCTTTTATCAGTTCCTTTGCCTTAATATTGAATTTGCCTTCAACTATAGGCAAAGATATAGGATGATATGAACTTTGGAAATGATTCTAACACAACCATAGACAATTCTCGGAAAGACCTTTAATATCCCTTTTAACATTCAAGATGATCCTCACCTTTCCTACTGACCATGATTCCCAAGGAGGAATTTCAATTTGAGTTCCTTCAATTAGTTATAAGGAAAAGTTCTAGACTCAACGGCACCTAGAACTCTCCAACTTATTCAGAAGAACAACACTGAAAATAAAAGGAGATGGGGCAGGACACAGATAAAGCTGATTGGCCAGGAGAATGGTTGTAAAGTACCATTGATCCCAAAGCTGAAAGGAAATGTCCTCCTTAAACGTATCCTTTACGTATGTCACAGAATGGCCAATTTATAGCAACTCCACTCGTCTTCATTGTTATGTTAGGAAACAATGGGAGCGAATAAAGAAGGCTGTAGCTTCCAGTCTAAAAAACAATTGCAGCTTTATCACAGCTGAAACATCAAGCTAAGTCAGTAAAACCTTCACTGATGGATCCTAAAGGCATTGAGAATCAAAGTAATGTAAGGAGAAGTAATCTGAATTAAGTCCGGTATGTATAACCCATGCAGCAGAGTGTTGTGTAAATCTTTAGGAAGAGCATATACAGTAGGTTATAGAAAGACTAAATCTTTACATTCCATTAATTAAATTAATTGGCAACCATTTGGCTCCCCTTTAACTATTCTGGTTTTCATTGCGTATAGGTAACTGTTGTTCCGTTGCGTCTTCTCTCTGGCAATAGCATTGTTGCTTTTCCACACAATAACAATTTACTCTGTGTTTCATTTTACAATTTGGATGTCACTTTCACTGGTTTGGCCTGTGTTCCCTAATCTGCATTTTTTTCAAACAAAATTGTTATAGGAATAATTGAAATGTCACCAGGGAGGCTGACTGAAGTACTTCTCATAATATTTTAATATTGCTGTTTGTTTTTTTTTCCTTGTATCTGTTGGTTTTGGGAAATCCGTTTTTTGTTTTTTTTGTTTTTTGAGTTATTTTGCTTTGTATTCAGCAGCTCTTCAGTTTGCAGTTTCACCCATTCGGTTGATAGGGGTTCAAATTACCCAAATGAAAGCTGGAAAGGTTCAGAAGAAGAAGAAAAATAAATTAAAAAACTATAAAAAAAATAAATAATAAAGACAATTTAAAAAGTTGCTTTGAATTGGCCCTTCTATAGCATACTAAATAAGATAACTTAAAGGTGAACCACCCCTTTAAGGCAATTGTGTTCATGGACACCCTAGATTTTTTTTATTGGCCTGAGCAGGGTCGCACTGGGATGTAGGAACACCAGGAAAAAACCTGGTGGGCATCTCTGGTGGGCCCCCCAGTCCGACCCTGGGCCTGAATGTGTTCCACCAACAGGCCTGCTTTACTGATATCTGGCTAAAATTCTGGCTTTTCTGTCCCAAGGCCAACAATTAAATTAATACAATTAGGCCTTGTACATGAGTGGCCAAACTGAAACCAGATCCTTTTGTTTGATAACCTCACCAAGCAATCTGATCTGCCAGTGTATGACCTACATCCACACTACTCCTCACTCTCCCCGAGCTTGTGTAGGTTACCTTCAATTTCCTTCAATGGTTTTACTTCACAGGTCAACAACATGCCTTTAGGTTAATTAACTGCTGAAACAATTTGGCTTTAATATCTGTATTTATGGAAACCCTAGTCTTAGGGTGAGATTTAGGTGTATGGTAATTTGCTGTTCTAGGTACCTAGATGGTTCTAACAATGTTTTTTTATATATCTGTAACCTTGTTTTGAGCAGGGGACGTAGAGTCTTCAAACCCAAAAGTCTGCAATTCCCTGTACGAAGGTGATTGCTCCTTTTCCCATTCATAATGATCTTGTTGCTAGCCCACCACTGCACTTCCATGCCCTTTCAAAATTAAATTGAGCTTTGTGTTTACTTGAATTACTTTCTGTGGCCCCCACATTCACACATCACTTGACTTGAGTGTACCAGGGTCAGGTCCCACAGCCTGGATTTCTCTCCTGCCATGTCACGGCGTGAGAGGCATTTTGGCGGAGAACGATCGAGTCTGACTAATACTGAAATACATATGAGACAGTCAGGCTGAAGCAATATTAATCCGGACACCATAATTGGGCGAGAAAGGTGAAATCCCATTTCTCCCCTTTATATTTTCCTTCCTTGAACTGTGTCTGATTTGATGTGATCTTCTGCTTCTGACCATGGACAGGATTAATCAAACCGGCTCGAGCATATTCATAGTAAATATTGTATCAAAACGAAGGACGGTATGAAAATGAAATGCCAAGTGCATTAAATTCATTATAAACTTTGTGGTCTGGGTTAGACCTCATTTTATTCATCAAAGATGAATATTCGACTTCTTAGCAATTAAATGCTTTCTTACAGGACAACTAAACCCTCAAATTTCCTTCAGAGCATTTCTTAGTTCAAGAAAATACTTATTCTGACATATACATTATTTCTATTTACAGGCTATAGGTAAGCTAATTCTTGTAGAGAAAGTTCTATTGATGATCTGCCCAACTGAAAATGCCCCGGTGACATCACCACTGGGCCACAAAGTCTCACTACCTTCTGGTTTCTTCTGAGGGAAATAGAAGGAAAGTTGTGGGCAAATACCATGAAAGTAACAATGGCAACTAATGCAAGAGTAAAACTTCATGCTGAACCAGTAAACCCTTGTAGTTTGCAGTATGGAAGTAATAATGAATTCCCTTTTATAAATGTTTTTATGAGACCATTTCAAAGAGGACCTTTTAGTGGACCGTTCCACTTTTAAGTGCCACCCCCGTGAAGAATTGATGGTGATGACGTGAAAGTGCAATTGTGATTAAAGAATAACCTTTTTAAAACCCTAGAGGTCCCCAAATGAGCAGATCCTGCCCCAATACACCCACCTTGAGTGGGCGATATCGGGCTGATCAGATTGTGAGCCCTAGGGCCCAATGATCAGATCACAATGTGGGAAATGCAGGTGGTCAGTGCGAGGACTGCTCAACGAACCAATGAAGCTCTCAATCTGATTGGGATTTTTTAATCTGCCCAATTGACATGTGGCTGATTGACAGTCAGAGAAGCCTGTTGGAGGGCCCTACACTGGCCAACCAGCTGCCAATTTGGTCTGTTGGCAGCTTTTATGGGCCCATGTATAGCCAGCTTTAGACTATTAAACCCCAGCTGTCAAGCCTCAACTTTTGGTGGGGTGCCGGGAATTGCAGTACAACATCATCCTGAAAGTTTCACCATTGAGTTATATCATTCCTCATCAACCAATATGGTACAACCCTTCCATCGTTACAAGGGAGCCCTTTTCTATAATGCTGCCCTTGCCATTTAATGAGGGATCTTCTACTTAATTTTGGGTCCCCAGTAGTAATGATCGAAATGTTTTGCCAAGTTTTGCAATGATGCCCATAGACTCCAATGGGTGAAAAAAATTGTCACCATAGACTTCAATGCATTTCTCAAATTTTCAGCGAAATGGGTCAGATTCCCCCATCACTAGTCCCCAGATGTTGATCCGATACAACTCTCAACATTATGGGGCACATTTACTATGGGTCGAATATCGAGGGTTAATTAACCCTCGATATTCGACCATCGAAGTTAAATCCTTCGACTTCGATATTCAAAGGATTTAACAATTAAATCCTTCAAATCGAACGATTCGAATGATTTTAATCCATCGATCGAACGATTTTCCTTCCATTACAAATTGCCTAGAAAGCCTATGGGGACCTTCCCCATAGGCTAACATTGGTGCTAGGTATGTTTTAGGTGGCAAAGTAGGTGGTCGAAGTTTTTTTTAAAGAGACAGTACTTTGACTATCGAATGGTTGAATGGTCGAATAGTCGAACAATTTTTAGTTTGAATCGTTCGATTCGAAGTTGTAGTCGAAGGTCAAAGTAGCCAAAAAATACTTCGAAATTCAAAGTATTTTTCCTTCTAATCCTTTAATCGAGCTAATTAAATGTGCCCCTTAATGTTAAAAAAATTAGTTCTAGCTTAGGATCATTTGGGGAGCCATGGTGAAGAATCAGTATTTAGGGGGTTCACATTGCAGACATAGATCTGTTGCTTAAACCTTTTGCTGGTTTTGGAGCTCTGTCCTTCAGTCGTGCCTATTTTTGCAGTTCTTATTGCTCGTTTGCTTGTAAAGTTCCCGGAAACATAATCAGCCGTAACCAATTAGCAAAAGGCCAGACAGATATAAAACCACTCATCCATATAAAAAATAATTCCCTTGTTTAATTACTTGCTTCTTGTTTGCCTAAAAGTTTTGCCTTGGCCAAACACGAAGTTGACCATATTATGAGGATGTCATTGTATGTTACGACTCGGCATCTGTGAAAAAGTGGCTGGTTCCTGAAGCACAAAAGGTTTGTTAGTTTTTGTCCTCTGCGAAAGAGGCAACTTTTCCCCCAACTTGGATTTGTTTGGCCTTTCACCTTCGCCCAACAGCGCAGTTTGTAGCTTTGTCTGCAGAAGGCAACATGGCCTGACCTTCATTTCAGCATTTACGGCCTGGCGGTGCAGAAGTGCTTCGTAAAATGCCAGACGCATCGAAACATAAAATAAAGCTAATAGAGAAGTTTACAGTCTCCCTTTGATTTTACAGCCACCTTAAAAAAATGAACATAAACTAGTCTGGTATAAAAGTGTCCATCCACCTGTTTGTTATTTTTTTCTCCATCAAGGCAAACAGCTGCTGAAGTGGGAATAGCTCGCTGGGGCGGATTGATGATCTTACAAGTATGCTCTTCTCTCTCTGTTCCTTTCTTTCTACCCAATACTAGATTCCTGTTACCTTGGAAACCTTGAAACTTGAAACACAAGAAAATTATATCACAATTGTTGTAGAAAAACACACAAATGTGCCGGCCATGCAGACCTCATAACTGTAAATAGTAGGGATGCACCGAATCCAAGATTCGGTTCGGGATTCAGCCAGGATTCGGCCTTTTTCAGCAGGATTCGGATTCGGCCAAATCCTTCCGGTTGAACCGAATCTGAATCCTAATTTGCATATGGAAATTAGGGGTGGGGAGAGAAACTGTGTGACTTTTTGTCACAAAACAAGGAAGTAAAAATTGTGTCGCCCTCCCATCCCTAATTTGCATATGCAAATTCGGTATTCTGCCGAATCTTTCGTGAAGGATTCGGGGGTTCGGCCGAATCCAAAATAGTGGATTCGGTGTATCCCCAGTAAATAGATTGGGTTTAGATCACTTGTATTGTTTATTTGTTTTTCCTTATTGATTATTTTCCTATCTTTTTTTTTTTTTTTGCACATGAATTATAGTTGTCACTGTAATATCTAAAAATGGAGAGTGGTTTTAAAGTGGACTTGTCACCCAGACTCAAAGATCTGTATAGTAAAAGTCCTTTTCAAATTAAACGTGAAATCCAATTTCTATTTTTTATTAAAGCATTCATAGCTGTTGTAAGCTCATTTATAAATCTCAGCTGTCAATCAAATATTGTCTGCCCCTCCTCTATGCCTTAGGCAATTACTTTCACTTTCCATTCAGCACTTCCTACATGTCACTGCTCTCCCCACATTCCCCTGTTCTCTTCACCATTTAATTGTGTAGCCAGGACATGGGGATGGACATCAGGTCCCCCATTCTGGTGCACAAACAAGATTCTGAGATGATACAAGACTTGTCTTAATAACAGTGTCCACACAATGGCTCCTGCCTGCTTGTTATAATTATGAATTCCCAGACTGGTGAAAACAAGATTCAAATAATTTATACAGTGTAATTGAAGTTCATTTTACTTGACTAATGTGATAAAATAGGATTTTAAGGAGGAAACCAACAATCATGCATCATATTCACTTGGGTGTATCATGGGGGGTTGTACTGGGTGCCAGGGGTCAACCAGAGAATCTTAAACCACAAGTCCATTTTTCAAACTATTTATTCTCCTCTTTTCCCTTCCCTTCTTCATTCTTTTAGTTGCATATCCTTATATATCATCATCCATCTTCAGTGTCAGACTGGGCTGGTGGGACACCGGAAAAAATCTGGTGGGACCCGCTTGCCCAGACCAACTCCTGCCCAAAAACTGCAGGTGCTCCCTTCGAACTGAAGCCTGGATAAGCTGATGACTGGGGTGGGAGCCCTTTATGGGGTGTTTGGGCCCCTTGAGGTGGCAGCCTCAGTGGGCCCAATATACCCCAGTTTGATGCTCTCTAACCTACCTTCCATTTCTCCTCTTTTGTTTCATATAGAAATGGGAAGCATCCACTGCTAATAGGTGTGTAAGCAGGAGAGCCCTAACACCTGGGCCCACTAAGAGTTTTCTGGGACCCATGTGGGTCAGTTTGACACCGTACTATAATATTTTGACCAGGGTGCTATAATTCTGACCTGTAGGACACCTTTTTTACCTTTACCTGTCATTCAATACAGCCTGGTGAGGGTCAACAAATAGCTTACTTTGCATGCCACTCTTAACACTATCCCTAGTTGGTGAAGAATTGTAGTTAAGCTATTGTAGAAACTCAAAAGAGGGTAAAGTCTCAAGTCTCACTGGCAAGTTGAACTATTCCTAATGCTAGGATGCCCACAATGAATACTATCTGGGAAAGGGAGTCCACTGTAGGCCCTATACCTGGGAGATACTACTTCTCTTTGATGGAGACCTGAACTGTTCTTTCTGTCTAAACCCCTGTAATGTAAGTGTGACAAGTCTAAGCTCTCACTCACTAGTCCCCTTTCACAGGGACCTGATACCCTGCCTTAATCCAGAAATTAAGTCTAGTTCAGACTCTGAATAGTTATGGGCGAATTAATTCGTGACATTGCAGCGAAAATTGACTTTAATGGCCATCAGAATTGTCGCCGGCGTCAGAATTGTCGCTGTCGTCAAAAATATTTTGACGCTGTCCTCAAAATTTGCGCTTCGGGATTCTTTCGCTGTTTCCCGAATTTCACAGGAAATTCACTAATTTTTCAGCGAGTTGCTTTAGACTTAAATCTACTAGATATTGTATAATCCATAATATCCTTAAACCAATGGGGGACTACCTCCTTCCCACCTGGCATATTGTAACTTGGATAGGAACAGACCCATCCCAATGCTGGAGTTAACCTTCCAAAGTACTTTCTTAACTTTATTTCACAGTCCTACTAGAGGATTTTCTTAGGCTCCATCTTTAGGACTATGGACAACAAGTAGGATCAGCAAACTACCGTATATACTCGAGTATAAGCCGTCCCGAGTATAAGCGAGGTACCTAATTTTACCTCCAAAAACTGGGAAAGCTTATTGACTCGAGTATAAGCCGAGGGTGAGAAATGCAGCAGCTTCTGGTAAGTTTCAATCAAAAAATTGTGGGTTTCTGTTCCCATTGGAGGTGTCGGCGTCTCGTTTTTAGATGCTGGCGACCATTCTTGGACGCCGGCGAATATTCTTGGAGACTATTCTTGGATGCCGGCGACTATTCTTTGATGCTGGTGACTATTCTTAGGCGCCGGCGACTATTCTTAGATGCCGGCGACCGTTTTTTGCGCTTGACCCGAGTATAAGCCGAGGTAGCGTTTTGCAGCATATTTTGAGGGCTGAAAAACTCGGCTTATACTCGAGTATATACGGTAACCACAAATATGTTTATTGTTAATTTGTGAACAGTAAACACAAATATATGCTCTAGACATCATTTGATATCTTCTCTGAACAGTGGACAACAGAAATGGAGCTTTTGTACCTTTCTTTGACATTTCCATGCCATGAATAGGCTTAAGCGAGTGAAGTACATATAGTTATCTCTAACAGCAGTTGGAAATCTTTTTGATTTTTTAATTGTTTCAGAGTTAAAACAAATTAACTTATTTACTACAGAGCAAAACTACTCTATGTTTTGGTTGCATATCAATCTTTGTAGAGGCCTTTGTAAAAGGCACCTTAATTTGTCTAAGCGTTTGGTCATTTGGTCAAACACAAATCATGGTTACAGATATATGAATAGAACAATTCCTCTATTGCTATGTAATTATATGGATAATATCTACAACCGGACATCCTGTGACCTAGATCCTCAGGAACTATTGAGTCGACCCTAAGTTCTACACCAGCCATGGTACTGGCATGTGGTTCCTCTAGCATGTTGTTGGAGTAAAGACGTTTCTTGATAAGTAGGTCTAAGCACTGAGTAAGAGGCATTTTATTGATAAGGTCGAGGAGGTGGATTGAGCAGGCATTTAATTCAAAATTTCCTTTGTCTTTAAGGTTGTTTCTCCTTTTTTAAGGCACAGTGTAAGCAGCGCTTTATATATACAAACACAATAAAAGAGGAATAAACATTGAGGGATATGTCCATCTTTCCAGACTATAGCACTGCAGAATTATATACATTAACATTTCATTAACAGGAGCTGTGCATAACTCGAACACAAGGCAGGCATTACTGGCATTGCCTTTCATGCGTCTAGAAAAATGCGACATTATTAAATAACTGCATTGCCCGATGTCTATAATTACACTACTTGCTCCTTGTTCTCTTGGTTTTTCTCTCTTTCTCTTACTAAAATGTTTCTTTTGCTTTTCCAAACCCTTATTACAGGTTTTCTTTAAATAGAACTCAACCAGTTTATTTTCCCTTTCGGGAACATTACCTGTTGGCTGTAATTCTTGTTCAGTAATTCTTGTTCAGTAAGGAAACTGAAAACCTTTCAAGAAGTGTAATCAACACACTGGCTTTAAGGTGCACCTTGATTCCATAAAGGGTCAAATTTGAGAAAAAGAAAGTCTAGTGGTGAATTTGTTTAAGGAAACAAACAAAACATAAACTCAAGACAAGGTAGAGTTTATCACCGTGATTCACCTGCACATGATAGTATGACCATGCTCCCCTTTTCTATTGCTCTTAGAACATCTCTGTAGAGAGCTCCATTGACCCCTGCCCCACCCAAAAATATACAAGTAACATGTTATCTTTGTAGCATCTTTAGAATAACAGTGTTTATACCTGGAAAGATATCAACCAGAAAGGAATATAACCAAATGTGGAAAAAAAACCCTCTTCCAATAAATTTGACTGGTCTTGACATGATACAGGAGGTAATCAAACATTTTTCACCCACAAGAAGCACCTTTTTGAAGCATCTCTCACAAGATTATACTTAGGTTTACAGGCCTGCATGATCTCCATAAAAAAGGTAATACAGGTATGGGATTCATTTTCAGAAACCTCTTATCCAGAAAGGTTCAAATTATGGGAAGGCCGCCTCCCATAGACTCCATTTTAATCAAATAATTAAAAATGATCTCTGTAATAATAATACATTACCGTGTACTTGATCCCAACTAAGATATAATTAATCCTTCTTGGACGCAAAACAATTACATTGGTTTTGTTTAATGTTCAAACCCAGTACAGAAAGATCCCTTACCTGGAAAAATCCTGTAACAAGAACTACATACATAAAATATTTTGAGGAGCAAAAAATCTCTTGCTTCAACAGATTTTTAAGAGAGTTTCATAAATGAAGATGTCACCAACAAGGGGCCTATTTATTAAACCACTATTTTTTAAAATAGAAAATTCAAATTTTTAGAGGAAAAAGGTGATTTATTATTACAAAGAAAAAGAAATTTATTATACCCCAAAGCTGGTAAAAATTTGAATCCGAAAATTCTCCATCTAAAATCTGTCGAGGTCATGTAGAAGTCAATGGCCGATGGTCCCTTTAACAATTGGAACATGTTTTTTAACTTCAGGATTCTCAAGAGTTTTGGGCTGTTTGAGCTGGTCTTCATTCGATAATCCAGTAAATTCAAGTTTTTGTGATGATCAATTCAAACAAGTTTTACATTTTTTTCAAGTTTTTTCCCACTGACTTTTTCAAGAAGAATTATTGATAAATGAGTTATATTTGTTGATGGGAGTTAGGTTGACTTTGTTTTAATAAAAAAATATTGAATTTTTGCAAATACCCACCAAGTGTTCTAGACAATGTTCTAGCTTATAATGTTAATTTTGAACCTAATGTTCATTTTCAAGTTTGTTGGCTAAAACCTTGTTTCCTGAGGTTTTCAACTCCAACACAAAGATAAGTAAAATGAGTACCCTCCCATGCACTGTCCTTAAACGCACAGTAGAAGGCTTGTAGGGCCAGCTGGAAGTGATAGCAGTAGTATAGTTTACTTCAAGGTAGGAAAGTAGGCTAGATGTTCCTCAACTCATATGGGTAATATACTGCACATATGAAAAGACTACATAGTAGTGTTTTAGGGGCAGATTTATTAAGGGTCGAATAGTAAATTCGAATTTTTGGGTTTGAATTGTGTTTTGGTGTCAAAAGTCACACATTCGAATTTTAATCCACCAATTTGAATGTGAGATTTATCACACCTCGACCATAGAAACATTTCTAATTTGAATATTGGCCACCTAAATCAATATCAAAGGTCCCTTGAACCATCTGAATATGTTAATTGCCTTCCTGACATTCAAGTTTTTTCAGAAGGAAAACTCAATTAGAATTCAATTTGAATTTTCAGTCGGGACTATTTGATCGAATATTAGGCAGTCACATTTTTTCTTGAATAATCTCCCATTCAAGTTGTAAGTATATTCAAATTTATTTGAGTAAAAAAAAAAAAATTCACATAAATTCGAAAATTCAACCTTTGATAAATCTGCCCATCAGTGACAACTGCACCAACCATGTTCAGTGTACTAGCTAACACTTCTCAACTTGAACATTTGTTATTTTTTGCTTTTACTTTAAGAGAAGAGTCTTCAAAAATATAGTTTCACATGTTTTCATCAAGAGAATACTTTCAAATTCTTGGCAGAGCAGAAAATTGAATTTAAAATCAACTTAAAACAAGTAAATGTCCTGAACGAAGAATCTAAAAAAACTCCCAGAATGTCAAATGAAGGAATGAGCAAAACTTGGGAGTGGCAGAGATTCCCTCGCGACCTACAGTACTTGACTTATTCGATATAAGCATCTTAGTTCTGCTTGAGCTTTTCGCCTTTGAAGTATTGTTTTTTTTCTACTGCATCTCCAAGTTACTCCAAGAAGAACTGGGTAAGAACTCTTTTTTTTTTTTGTTTTGGGAAAAAGAGTCTGCAGGAAATCTTCTATATGATAATAAACAAGGCCGTCAGTTGTAAGTCAATACTGAAACAAGACAAAAAGGACAATCATAAGAAACTACATTTAAGGGAGTGCAGTAGAGTTTTTGAGACAAAAGTCAAGTTGAATTAGTCAAATAGTCACAGCTTTATGACGTTACTAAAGTTCTAACCAAAGTATACATCAAATGAATTCTAACATCACTGTACTAGAGATTTATGGAAAGTTTCCATTTCCATTTTCATTGGAAACTTCCTAGATGTCCATGAACTCAAATGCTATCTCTACTAGTTGCCTTAAAATCCGCTTCAGTCTTGGTACTTTCTCTATAAAACTAATGTCCCGACCATAGTGAATGGCAGCACTTATTAAACCGGCCTTACATTACCCTCCCACTGTAAGCTATAGAGGTCTTCATTTCCCTCTCACACGCAGCACTTATCTTTGATGTAACTGTCTGCGCCCGATTTAACAAGGGTCGAATTTTGAGTTCATGCGAGATTGTAAAAACTCTCATAAACTCCGATGGACTCGAAATTCAGAAAAAAAAAACGACCAGTTGAAATTTTTCAGAACAATTGAATTTTTCAAATTCAGGTGAATGGGGTCGACTCGCAAACTCGAATCAAATTCAAGTTTTTTTTACTACAAAAAACTCTATTTTCAGGAAGGCTGCAAACAACTCCAAATTGATCCCAGGACGTCCCCTATAGGCTAAAACAGCAATTCAGCAGGTATAAGGTGGCGAATAGTTGAATTCGAACTTTTACAGGGCAAGTACATGATCAATTTCAAAAAATCGAATTTGAATTTTTTTAAAAACTCAAATTGAATTTTAACTATTCTCCAGTCGAATTCCATTAAAAAAAATTAAGAAAATTTTGAATTTGAAAATTCTAATTTTTATTTCGACCCTTGATAAATCTGCCCCTTTATGTTGTGTATATTATTAATTGCTTGTATTGTTCTCCCCACTGCCCACCTCACCAGCATGAGAGGTTATTATGTTGTAGAATAAAAAAATCCAGACAAAGTTGCATGATTTACCATAACAACATACAGGTGACCTTTTCAGTGTACTCGAAGTGTAAAATAGTAGCTTGTACTTGATCCCAACTAAAATATCTGTTATCTGGAAAACCCCAGGTCCCAAGCATTCTGGATAACAGGTCCCATAAGTGTCTTGGATTTCTTTTGGCACAGCTCAGAATGTATTTGGATGTATAACAAATAATTTTGTTCTTTTTGGACTCTAGTTTACTGCTACTATAGATCCTACGTGGTCATTTACTCCATACATTTTGCCTGTGTGCTGCAACTATTGTTGGACTGGCTTTAAAGGGGTTGTTCACCTTTCAATTAACAGTTAGTATGATGTAAAGAGGGATATTCTGAGACAATTTGCAATTGGTTTTCATTTTTTATTATTTGTGGTTTTTGACTTATTTAGCTTTTTATTCAGCAGCTCTCCAGTTTGTAATTTCAGCCATCTGGTTGCTAGGGTCCAAATTCCCCTAGCAACCATGCACTGATTTGAATAAGAGACTGGAATATGAATAGGAGAGGCCTGAATAGAAAGATGAGTAATAAAAAGTAACAATAACAATACATTTGTAGCTTTATGCAGCATTTGTTTTTTAGATGGGGTCCTCCATTTGAAAGTTGGAAAGAGTCTGAAGTAGAAGGAAAATAATGAAAAAAAAATATATATATATATATATATATTATATATAAAATAACAGATAAAGACCAACTGAAAAGCTGCTTAGAATTAGCCATTCTATAACATACTAAAAGTTTACTTTAAAGGAACAGTTCAAACAGGTAAAAATGATATAAATAAAAAATGTATCTAATATAGTTAGTTAGGCAAAAATGTAATGTATAAAGGCTGGAGTGAGTGGATGTGTAACATAATAGCCAGAACACTACTTCCGGCTTTTCAGCTCTCTAACTCTGAGTTAGTCAGTGACTATAAGGGGGGCCACATGGGACATAACTGTTCAGTGAGTTTGTAATTGATCCACAGATTCAAAAGCAACAGTTATGACATATGTGCCCATCCCCCAAGTCACTGATTGGTTACTGCCTGGTCAGTGGAAAGCAAGAGAGCTGAAAAGCAGGAAGTATTATGTTACACATCCACTCACTCCAGCCTTTATACATTACATTTTTGCTTAACTAATTATATTGACATTTCTTTTATTTTGCACAGCCTATTTATTTCAACAGTTTTTATGTTTACACTGAACAATTCCTTTAAGGTAAACTACCCCTTTAAAGTGGACCTGTCACCCAGACACAAAAAAAGCTGAATAATAAAAGTCCTTTTCAAATTAAACATGAAATCCAATTTCTATTTTTTATTAAAGCATTCATAGCTGTTGTAAACTCATTTATAAATCTCAGCTGTCAATCAAATATTGTCTGCCCCTCCTCTATGCCTTAGGCAATTACTTTCACTTTCCATTCAGCACTTCCTACATGTCACTGCTCTCCCCACATTCCCCCCAATCTCTTCACCATTTAATTGTGTAGCCAGGACATGGGGATGGACATCAGGTCCCCCATTCTGGTGCACAAACAAGATTCTGAGATGATACAAGACTTGTCTTAATAACAGTGTCCACACAATGGCTCCTGCCTGCTTGTTATAATTATGAATTCCCAGACTGAAGGAAACAAGATTCAAATAATTTATACAGTGTAATAAAAGTTCATTTTACTTGACTAATGTGATAAAATAGGATTTTGAATATTTTTTTGGGTGATGGGTCCCCTTTAAGATCCTGAAGTAATGATACTGAATAAAATATCTAAATGTCCAGTTAGCTGATTCTTTTTTTGGTATCTAACCCATGTTTCAGTCCTTTGGCAACTACCGGGAGCCTCAGTGAAGGCTGAAATTGATAACATGCAAGATCTGAACAACTGGATAATCCATAACCTAAACTCTGCAGCCTCCTACCTCCCAAATAAAATGATGGCAGAGGGCTGTACCTTCTACGACAGTCTAACAACAGATCATGCAAAATTCAAAAAGTCATTCAAAAAGCACTTTAAAATAGGCTATTTGCACCTCCATATCATTGTGCTCAGCCTCTCTTTACTTTCTGAATCAAGAACTACTAAGCCTGTAGACACAGGGGAACCCTAAAGTTGCTGCCACCTCCTGAACCGTTAGTACTGTAGCTCCAGGGTTCCCCGTGTGGCCAATGTCAATAGGGACAATACACTTGCACCTCAAGAATTGGATGGAGGGGTCACTCACACCTCGAACACTGAAAATGACACCAGGTAGACTTCAGGTGGACACCAGGTGAAATGCACGGGCATTTGTTGTCATTTTTGCAAACTGGTCATCATTGTGGTCGTTTCAGCTCAATTATGCCAAATGCATCGCCCCCTTGAGTTTGCAATGACACTGGAATTCTGGGAAAACAACATGGTAATTGGATGCTTTGCCCACTGCCCTTTCAGATGTAAATGAGCTCTGTTAAGTCTATTGGGTCTGGCAGGGGTCGAGTATATACTGATAACTGAAACAGGAGGTTTCCAAGGGGGCACTGGGCTGGCAGGACACCAGGAAAAAATCCGGTGGGCCCAGGTCTACATAAGCTCCACCAACACAAGGCTGCAGGCTGAGTTATACAGGGAACTCTGAGTATCACTCATGTATTATAAGGGATAATGTACCCCCTACTGTAAATGATAAGGATATTAGAAGTCACTGAGGGGTTGTTCTGTGACCATATAAAGGCACAAGGCTGTAGGCTGAGTTATACAGGGAACTCTGAGTATCACTCATGTATTATAAGGGATAATGTACCCCCTACTGTAAATGATAAGGAAATTGGAAGTCACTGAGGGGTTGTTCTGTGACCATATAAAGGCACAAGGCTGCAGGCTGAGTTATACAGGGAACTCTGAGTATCACTCATGTATTATAAGGGATAATGTACCCCCTACTGTAAATGATAAGGATATTAGAAGTCACTGAGGGGTTGTTCTGTGACCATATAAAGACACAAGGCTGCAGGCTGAGTTTTACAGGGAACTCTGAGTATCACTCATGTATTATAAGGGATAATGTACCCCCTACTGTAAATGATAAGGATATTAGAAGTCACTGAGGGGTTGTTCTGTGACCATATAAAGGCACAAGGCTGCAGGCTGAGTTATACAGGGAACTCTGAGTATCACTCATGCATTATAAGGGATAATGTACCCCCTACTGTAAATGATAAGGATATTAGAAGTCACTGAGGGGTTGTTCTGTGACCATATAAAGACACAAGGCTGCAGGCTGAGTTATACAGGGAACTCTGAGTATCACTCATGTATTATAAGGGATAATGTACCCCCTACTGTAAATGATAAGGATATTAGAAGTCACTGAGGGGTTGTTCTGTGACCATATAAAGGCACAAGGCTGCAGGCTGAGTTATACAGGGAACTCTGAGTATCACTCGTATTATAAGGGATAATGTACCCCCTACTGTAAATGATAAGGATATTAGAATTCACTGAGGGGTTGTTCTGTGACCATATAAAGGCACAAGGCTGCAGGCTGAGTTATACAGGGAACTCTGAGTATCACTCATGTATTATAAGGGATAATGTACCCCCACTTTAAATTATAAGGAACTTTATGAAGGTTTTACCCCCCATATTTAATAAAAGGCACTAAGTTTGCCCAGGAGCAGTCATCGATAGCAACCAATAAGATGTTTGTTTTAAACAGTTCTACCTGTTGATTGGTTGCTATCGGGTACTGCTCCTGGGCTAACATTGTGCCTTTTACTACATAATCCCTTAATTCTCTGATTGGCTATAAATTGGTCTTCATTTGTGAAGTTTTTTAATGCTCTAATTGCCTACAGGGGGCGCTAGGTTTTCCCATTCCAAAGTTAGTGACATACTCTGTGTTTACAATAGGCTTTCTCTTATTATTTAGCAACCGTAAACATTTACTTCTTTACATCACAAACGCTATACTGTTGCTAGATGTTTCTATAAAGAGAAATAACAATCACTTATGGAATGTATTAGAATTTTCTTTCAGCAGATCCACTGCAGGGCTACAGTGCAGCCATCAATCACATATATTGGGCAGCAGACTGACTACCCCATGCGTTTCACCCCGAGCCCAGTAACATTTGCAAGGATCAGCATTGCACTTTCTGCAATAGATTCTGTTCAAACGGATTTGCTGATGCGCCACTGAGACTAGTTATAACCCTGATTATGTATTTTTGCGGCTGAAAGAATGATTTATTTGAGAGCTGATACATTGAGCAGGATTGTTTACAGTTGCTAAATCCCCTTATTGAGATATAGAGCAGCAACTTACAATATCCCCCCAGGCTACATCCATCTAAAGCCTTGATATTATTTATTATTTAGACTAGAAAACTAATTCTGATTCAAGTTTACTTTGCATCCAACTTATATAAAACCCAAATAAATTGGCTTTATTTCCCTTCCTGAGTAAATTGGCAACTGACTGACCCATCAATGGGACAATTACAATTTGCCACAACTGTGTTTAGTTCAGGGGGATAATGTTGGGGGGCCTGGCCCCCCGGTGAATCTTTTTTCAGGCCCCCTCTGCACATACTACATAGGTCACCTGCGATTCCCCACCGCAAAAACTTGTGGGTCACCAACAAGTAGTGATCTGCGAATTTCCCTTGTTTTTCTTAAAATTCCCAGGAAATGTGAAATCGGAAAGTTCACAAAAAATTCTTCAAATTTGGACGTTTCATGAAAAAATTGTGCAATTCGAACATTTTCACAAAAAAATCGAGCAATTTGAATGTTTTCATTAAAAATTCCAGCAATTTCGAACGTTTTCACATATAAATCGAGGAATTAGAAAGTTTTCACTAAAAAGGCGAGCAATTGGAACATTTTCACCGAAAAATTGTGAAAATCGGAAATTGACACAGACGAATTTGCACCGGCAAATATTTGGCGGCGGCAAAATGCTGAAATTCGCTGCAGATTTGTGCCAGGGGAATTTTTCACCGTTTTGTGAATTTCGCGGAAAATTCGCACCGATTCGCCGATTACTGGCAGTGAGACCAAATTTAAAGAGAGATGCCAATTAAAAAAGGACAGGCCGAGCCTATGCAGTGAGTAGTGTGGGTGAGAGGAAGGTCCCCCGGATCAGACCTGACAGTATTATTATTATTAGGCATTATGTGATCAGAAATTATTATGATATTAATTGTCCCTTGTAGAAGAATTCTTTGACTGGGAACTGCATCTCAAAGTGGACCTGCATAGGCCTCCTTATGATCCAATCATTGCCTTAAGGGTTGAACATATGAATCTGTTAGATTTATCCAACCCCTGTGATGGATCAATTGAGCAAACATTTACTTGTTTTATTATTGGCCAGACAAGTGGATCTTTAAGGGGGTTCATTTATCAAAGTCTGATTTTATCTCAACATTTTCTGCTGCAAACTGTGATCAAATCCATTTTTTCACTAATTTATTATTACATTTTCTAAAAATTTGCTTTGCAGGAAAAACACAGATTTACGCGATTTTATCGGAGTTTTCACCTGAAAACTCAGATTTTTTTTATGTTTTTTGCCCGAAACTTCAGGGTATTACACGAAACCCAGCGCACATCAAAAAATCATTGGGACTTCTCCCATTGACTTATATGCAACCTTCATATAACCTCCATCTTCAGGGTTTAATAAATTCCTAAAAATTTGTGATTTTTTTAAAAGTCTGATTTTATATAAAAAAAATCACAAACTTTTTGTGATTTTTGCATTTGGGGTTTAGTAAATAACCCCCTAAGTATATGGTCAGCTTAAAGGAACCGTAACACCAAAAAATTAGTGTTTTATAGTAATGAAAATATCATGTAGTTTTGCCCTGCATTGGTAAAACTGATCTATTTGCTTCAGAAACACTACTATACTCCATATAAACAAGCTGTTGTGTATCAATGGTGGAAATTGAAAAAAGGCTATATGGCACAGGTTAAATAGTGAATAACAGATAACACCACTATGTTCTACAGAGCTTATCTGTTATCTGCTGTGTAACCTGAGCCTTTGAATGGCTGCCCTCATGGCTACACAGCAGCTTGTTTATATAAACTATAGTAGTACTTATCTGTTATCTACTGTGTATCCTGTGCTTGAATGGCTGCCCCCATGGCTACACAGCAGCTTGTTTATATAAACTATAGTAGTACTTATCTGTTATCTACTGTGTATCCTGTGCTTGAATGGCTGCCCCCATGGCTACACAGCAGCTTGTTTATATAAACTATAGTAGTACTTATCTGTTATCTACTGTGTATCCTGTGCTTGAATGGCTGCCCCCATGGCTACACAGCAGCTTGTATATATAAACTATAGTAGTACTTATTTGTTATCTACTGTGTATCCTGTGCTTGAATGGCTGCCCCCATGGCTACACAGCTGCTTGTTTATATAAACTATAGTAGTACTTATCTGTTATCTACTGTGTATCCAGTGCTTGAATGGTTGCCCCCATGGCTACACAGCAGCTTGTTTATATAAACTATAGTAGTACTTATCTGTTATCTACTGTGTATCCTGTGCTTGAATGGCTGCCCCCATGGCTACACAGCAGCTTGTTTATATAAACTATAGTAGTACTTATCTGTTATCTACTGTGTATCCTGTGCTTGAATGGCTGCCCCCATGGCTACACAGCAGCTTGTTTATATAAACTATAGTAGTACTTATCTGTTATCTACTGTGTATCCTGTGCTTGAATGGCTGCCCCCATGGCTACACAGCAGCTTGTTTATATAAACTATAGTAGTACTTATCTGTTATCTACTGTGTATCCTGTGCTTGAATGGCTGCCCCCATGGCTACACAGCAGCTTGTATATATAAACTATAGTAGTGTTTCTGAAGCAAACACACCAGTATTACTGGTACCAGGAAACACTGCAATATATTTTTATTACTTTAAAATATGTTATTGTTCCTTTAAGTAAAACATCTTGACAAATATTTAAGAAATACTAGCTATCACACAAACAGCAGGACAAGAGGTTCCCCAAATGGTCTGGTTAATATCTCACTTGGGCCACAAATACAGGTTCAGACTGAGCCCCGGCCCTCATGGGCCCCCACCAGCCAAGACCACCTCTTTGAACTGCTGGGCCGGAAAAAAAAACTCCTTAGAAGTCCCAAGAAGAAGCCAATACCGCTTCACCTCTTTTAAAGCTCTGGAGAGTAATATCATTCCTCCAAACGGTGAACAGTGTAGATCTACACATTTTCAAATTATGTTCTCTATGAAAACAACAGGAGATAGTGAATAAAGTACCCCCTCTTGTAAAATACAGTATAAGGATATTCTAAGTTACCGACGAGTTTCATGACCATATAAAAACACGAGGCCGAAGGCCGAGTGTTTTTATACAGGTCATGGAACTCCGAGGTAACTTCTAATATCCTCATATTTTGCAACTGGGGGTACTTTATTTATTATAATACACAAGTTTCAGTGAGTCATGTGACAGAAATGACATCAGAACTCACCGTTTATAACTGATGACATCAGAACTCACCGTTTATAAGGATATAATTTACAAGATATTCATAGCTTTTGTGTATTATAATCACAATAAACTATTGTGTATATGAGGGTAGGTGCAAATATATAGTGAATAAAGTAGCCCCTCTTGTAAATTATAAGGATATTATAAGTTACCGAGGAGTTTCATGACCATATAAAAGTACGAGGCCTAAAGTGTTTTTATACAGGTCATGGAACTCCGAGGTAACTTCTAATATCCTCATATTTTACTTGTACTGGGGGTACTTTATTTATTATAATACACAAGTTTCAGTGAGTCATGTGACAGAAATGACATCACTACTCACCGTTTATAACTGATGACATCAGAACTCACCGTTTATAAGGATATAATTTACAAGATATTCATGGCTTTTGTGTATTATATGTGTATCTTGGCAACAATCCCTGGAGGATACAAAACATGTAGATGGCTCCCACGACATAATATAAATCATTTAGGAATATGAAGTGATGAATTTGCTTCCGTGACTGCTTTCTGAAGGACAGATCATGGCCAGCCCAATACAGGCACTTCCCTGCCCAGACCAAGAGTTGCCCCCCCCTCCTGGACTGTCAAGATGAACATTATGGAGGAGGAAAGTAAAGGGTATGGGGCAGATGCAGGTACAGGCATATGGGGGGATTGATGGAGGACAAAGTCCTTTGAGTTTACTAGGAAGGCCCATGAAGTCACAGCCCATGTGGGCCCTGGATGCCCCAGACCAACTCTGGGCAAAATATTGAACTAAGCCACTTTTCTGTTAGGGGTAGGGATGCACCGAATCCAGGATTCGGTTCGTGATTCAGCCAGGATTTGGCCTTTTTCAGCAGGATTCGGATTCCGCCGAATCCTTCTGCCCGGCAGAACCAAATCCGAATCCTAATTTTCATATGCAAATTAAGGTCAGGGAGGGAAATTGCATGACTTTTTGTAACAAAACCAGGAAGTAAAAAATGTTTTCCCCTTCCCACCCCTAATTTGCATATGCTTATTAGGATTCGGTTCGGTATTCAGCCAAATCTTTTGCGAATGATTCTGGGGGTTCAGCCGAATCCAAAATAGTGAATTTGGTGCATCCCTAGTTAGGGGTAACCTGAATCACTTATAGTAGCATTTCTAATCCCTGTTTCTAATACCATTTCAGGCCCCACTTTCAAGGTCCAACCTTTGGTGAGGACATCCATTTAGCTCATACCAGGGAAAAGATAAAGGAAAAACATGGTGTATCAGTCAGTCATCCACATTTCCAATAATATTTAGGAGAGCAAGCAAGCTTCACCTCAAATGACATCTTAAATGACGATCGCACTGGATTTTCAGGTGTATTTAACAGAACAAAGAGGCATTCTCCTCAAATCTTTCCATTAGTGGCCATCAGACTTACAGTAGCGGCCCCTATGACTGTCCAACCACTCAGTTTGGAAACCTCTTCTCTAGGACCACTCACAGAGACGTCATACCACCTCATCCCTACGTAAACCTTTCTCTGAGACAACTGGACATATAGGTCGGGGAAAGGTTGACTTTGGTACCAAGATAACATCGTTGATGATGGCCATTATATTTAAATCTTTATTTAATCATAAAGATTTGTGGAATTCAAGTTGAACTCGCGTTATACAGGTATAGGATCCATTATCCGAGAACCTGTTATCTAGAAAGCTCTGAATTACAGGAAGGCCGTCTCCCATAGACTCCATTATAATCAAATGATTTCCCTTTTCTGTGTAATAATAAAGCAGTGCCTTGAACTTGATCCCAACTAAGAAATAATTAATCCTTAAATTATTTTAAGTAGACTTACTAAATTTAGTTTAAATTAAAAAACTTGACCAAACTCCCATCCCAGATTTTGCCTAATTTATTGATAAAATAACTCAAATTAATCAAATCGGGTAAAAAAACCTGATAAAATCGAAACGGCCACAAATTTGCAAAATGCATTGAAATGGGCGTCAAAATAATTTTGTTGTGCAACAATTTTAACGCGAGCGTTTTGTCCCAATACATTAAAGTCAATGGGCGGCTGAATAATTTTGACTCACAACAATATTTATGTGCGTGCCAAATTTGACGAACGACTATTTTTTTTAACGCTGTGGATTTTTCGCATTCAAAAGCATGCCTAACAAATTTACTAGTGACAACCGGAATTGTACAATTTTTAGGCCTTTTTTCCCCAATAACTTTATTTTTTGGGGTTGTTGCCCCCAAACTCCAAATTTATTGGATTATCTGGCTAAACCCAATGCAGACCACAATATTTTCCAATAGGGATAGGGATCTCCCATTGACATATACTTGACCTCGACAGGTCCGAGATTGTATATTTTCAGATTCAGGCTTTTTGCCACAAAAACCCCAACCAGATAAATTCAAGTTTAGTAAATAACCCCCTTAATGTATGGATGCCCAAATTATCCCCTTATCCCAAAAACTCTGGATATCCGAGCATTCTGTATAACAGGTCCCATATCTGTATTGCAAAGGCACAGTGGGCATTACAGAGTTAAACTGTTCATTTGGGAACATTTTTAGCTCAAGAAAATCCCATTGTGGATCTGCCTGAAACATCTTTATGAGTTTGATTTTTCATGAATACAGCGGCTGGTTTGAACTGTGCATTCAATTGCTGACGTTGTTAGATTATTCTCTCTATTTTGGGAGAGTCTCTAATCAAATGTAACCGATTCTGCGCAGTCATTTGTTACCATGGAACCAATTCTCCAGTTTTTATCTCTCTCTGTTTTATTTCCATTCACTGCCGGTACGGAATGAAAAACGAGAAAGGAGCAGCCACGCTACGATCACAGGAGAAATCAATGTCTTTTAGAATTTTAGTTTTTTTTTTCCTTAAAAACAAAATATACATTTTGATGAAACAGGACCTTAAAAAAGACATAAGTCTCTGATTGACGGCAAAATAATTTCAGTTCTATATAATGGTTTGTTTTCAGCTGAAAGCAACACTAGTCGCTAAGATGAAATTAACATGGCCAATCATATCAGATCCACATTTTTGGAGAGCTACCGGGATTTGATAGTAACAGCTTGACCCTTCCAATGAAATGGCCAATAAGCTCTTACAAATGTACCCGGGAAGAGCTGGGTGAATAAGACTTAGCCAAAAGTCTCTAATATATAAATATACTGTTGGCTCGGCCACTCGCCTGTGATCCACACATTGGTTTGAAGTCAGAAGGGAATTGTTCTCCATCTCCATCAATAATTCACTAGTTCAGCTAAAATAAATTGTAAACCATCAATACAAATAAATGTACAGTTGCTCAGAGCCCCTTTCTAATAACTTTGACACTTATATAACTTCAAATAACTTCTCTGCTCACAAACTTTTTTTATTTAAGCAGAGCAACAGCACAAGAGGTTACTTTTCTTAGGAAAGTTAATTTTCAGCCAATTGTAGCAGCCAATATTACCAGCGGGTGGTGCTGTATAGCATTGACTCTATTTACAAAAGTACTTGCTCCTATACGTGCTCCTATCAGCTTGTGGTGGTCACCAATCTGGCAGTTACTCTAGGGTTCCACCAGCAGGTTGCGCCCTTTTTCCAAACTGAATTGTACCTTGTTGATCGTACGCTAATGCTGTTTGTGATGGAGCTTGCTGGACGTTAACCATTTCCACTCTTATACTTCCCCACCCCCACATGGCTTGACTCCACCCCTATACAGCACTGTTCCATCCCCATTGTCATAGGTCTGCCCACCTTGTCCAGTGTTTGCTCAAACCAAAGGTTGAACTCTAACTCCAAATGTCACCATGGACAGGCAGCATTGTGCCTGCCACAAACCCCAACCACTAACACTTATCCAAACCTTTAAAGGGGTGGTTCGCCTTTAAGTTAAGTTAACTTTTAATATGTTATAGAATGGCCAATTCTAAAAAAATATTTCAATTCACCTTTATTTTTTGATTTATTTGCCTTTTCCTTCTGCCTCTTTTCAGCTTTCAAATGGGGGCACTGACCCCATCTAAAGAACAAATGCTCTGTAAGGCTACAAATATATTATTATTGCTATTTTATGTATTATTATTATTATTTATTACTCATCTTTCTATTCAGGCCTCTCCTATTCATATTCCAGTATCTTATTCAAATCAATGCATGGTTGCTAGGGGAATTTGGACCCTAGCAACCAGATGGCTGAAATTGCAAACTGGAGAGCTGCTGAATAAAAAGCTAAATGACTAAAAAAAACCATAAATAATAAAAAATGAAAACCATTTGCAAATTGTCTCAAAATATCACTCTGCATCATAGTAACAGTTAATTTAAAGGTGAACAACCCCTTTAATACCAGGTGCATGAGGAAAGACATGATCTAGGCAACTGGTTTCTGCACTACAAATCCCTTATTGTGCTTCTCATATAAATATACCGATTAAGCTCTTTTAGTCTATAAATCTTCAATATGCAAAATCTGTGATTAAAAAAAGGCTGTGGGTTACCAGATTGATTAAATGGAAACAATTAAAAGGGGGTAAAAGAAAGCAATGAAAAGGAGAAAACAATTGAAGGGGTTAAAATGAAGCAATAAAAAGGAGGAAACAATTAAGGGGGGGTAAAAGGAAGCAATAAAAAGGAGGAAACAATGGAAGGGGTTAAAAGGAAAGAACAAAAAGGAGGAAACAGTTGAATGTTTTAAAAGGAAGTAATAAAAAGGAGGGGGGTTAAAAGGAAGCAATAAAAAGGAGGAAACAGTTGAAGGGGTTGAAAAGAAGCAATGAAAAAGGAGAAAACAATTAAAGGGGAGTTAAAAGGAAGCAATAAAAATGAGGAAACAATTGAAGGGGTTAAAAGGAAAGAATAAAAAGGAGGAAACAGTTGAAGGGGTTAATAGAAAGCAATGAAAAGGAGGAAGCAATTAAAGGGGGTTAAAAGGAAGCAATAAAAATGAGGAAACAATTGAAGGGGTTAAAAGGAAAGAATAAAAAGGAGGAAACAGTTGAAGGGGTTAATAGGAAGCAATGAAAAGGAGGAAGCAATTAAAGGGGGTTAAAAGGAAGCAATAAAAATGAGGAAACAATTGAAGGGGTTAAAAGGAAAGAATAAAAAGGAGGAAACAGTTGAAGGGGTTAATAGGAAGCAATGAAAAGGAGGAAGCAATTAAAGGGGGTTAAAAGGAAGCAATAAAAAGGAGGAAACAGATAAAGGGGTTAAAGGAAGCAATGGAAAGGAGGAAACAATTAAAGGGGGCTAAAATGAAACAATAAAAAGGAGGAAACTGTTTAAAAGGAAGCAATAAAAAGGAGGAAACAATTAAAGGTGGATGTTTTGTGTCACCTGAAACTCCTCAATGGGTTTAATATACAGAATATTTATATATATACTGGAGGGCATAGGTGAGATTTCATACTGTGTGCCAGAGAGGTGTTAGCTGTGTCTTGGTAATCAATGGGTTAACACACAGGGCTCTCTGCTATAGGGAGGACATAACATTACAATACAGACATTGTTGCAGCTACTGTGCGTTGCTGTATTCTGCAGGTGCTGATTATAAAGAGGTGGTGGTGGGGGGCTTGAGTCAGATGCCCCCCAGCTTATTGTATAACAAATGTGACCCTGGTGGAAGCCGTCCGTAGCCCAGATAAATATTTCAGAGCTCCCCAAGAGAAGGAGGTGCTAGTTAGTGCAGAGAGTTAGTGCAGAGAGCTGACACACATGTAGCTGCTGAGGAGCTGCCGCCCAGCACTGGAAGTGACTACATGTGAGTTGGATACAAAAGACGCCTCATCCAGCAGATCTCCAGCTGCCAATAAGTGACATTGTACTAACTGTCGTCTGACTGAGGCACCGCTCTACTCCTCTCCCTCCAGCCGCAGCTTTCAGACCCCCTTTATTTATTGTCACCCTCTTACCTGTTCCCCCCTCTGCTGCCATGTTCGCCTCTATCTGGTACGCCAAGAAACTGGGGCGCAGATTTGTCCTCAACGCCAGAAAAGCCAAACTCCAAAAGGTAAGAAATTGTCATTCTATCCAAAAACATCGAAACATACTCGGCATTTCTTTATAGTTCAGTACAGGATAGTCTCTCATGTTCTTGTATAAATAAGTATATTATCATATACTAAATTAATTGTATTAAAAAACATCTAGGGTGAAAAAAGTACAAATCAGTAAATATATCCCCCCCCCCATGTACTATAGAGTGTTGCTAAGCTGCATCGTTATATTTTTAGCCCTTTCCTGAACATACAGATATAAATTGTGCATCATTTATTATTCATATGGGCAGCCGAGTTAATTGTATAGGCATCTTATATACATACGCCACCTATTTATCATACCCCCCTCCCAATGTTACCCCCCTATAGCTCTACATAAAGGGAGGAATGGTGTTTGGATAACTTAAAAAAGTTACCATGCATCAGAAATGCTGTTTTTTTTTCCTTTTGGATCAGTTATCCGGAAACCCATTATCCAGAAAGTTTCAAATTACGGGAAGGCCATCTCCCATAGACTTAATTATATCCAAATAATCCAAATTCTTAAAAATAATTCCCTTTTTCTGTGTAATTATAAAACAGTCGCTTGTACTTGATCCCAACTAATATATAATTAATCCTTATTGGAGGCAAAACCAGACTATTCGCTTTATTTAATGTTTGTATGATTTTCTATTTCACTTAAGGTATGAAGATCCAGGTTATGGAACGATTAGTTGCCCAGAAAGACCTAGGTCTCGAACATTCTGGATAACAGGTCCCATACTTGTACCTTATACTTGATCCCAACTAAGATATAATTAATCCTTATTGGAGGCAAAACCAGCCTATTGGCTTTATTTACTGTTTATATGATTTTCTAGTAGACTTAAGGTATGAAGATCTAAATTAAGGAAGAATCCGTTATCAGGAAAACCCCAGGTCCTGAGCATTCTGGATAACAGGTCCCATACCTGTAACTTGTACTTGATCCCAACTAAGATATAATGAATCCGTATTGAAAACAAAACAAGACTTTTGGGTTGATTTAATGTTTATATGATTTTCTAGTAGACTTAGGGGCACATTTACTTAGCTCGAGTGAAGGATTAGAAAAAAAATATTCCGAATTTCGAAGTATTTTTTTGGCTATTCCGACCATCAAATTGGCTACTTCGGTCTCTATAGGCTTTCCTAGCAATTTCTGATTTAAGGAAAATCGTTCGATCGATGGATTAAAATCCTTCGAATCGATATTCGAAGTCAAAGTATTTAACTTGGATGGTCGATTTTCGAGGGTTAATTAACCCTCGATATTCGAACCTAAGTAAATGTGCCCCTTAGTGTATGGAGATTCAAATTACAGAAATATCCATTATCTGGAAAACCCCAAGTCCTGAGCATTCTGGATAACAGGTCCCATACCTGTACCTTGTACTTGATCCCAACTAAGATATAATTAATCCTTATTGGAGGCAAAATCAGCCTATTGGGTTTATTTAATGTTTAAAGGATTTTCTGATAGACTTAAGGTGTGAAGATCCAAATTACGGAAAAATCTGTTATCTGGAAATCCCCAGGTCCCTTGTATTCTGAATACCTACACTTCTGATCACGTTTTTTTAAAAAAAATCATTATCTTTCAAATTTTAATATTTGTCATTTTTAGTATGAATCCTGATGGTTTTTTAAATCTTTTTTTATTTTTGATACTGATATTTTTTTGTAATTATGCCTGGTTATTTTGAAAACCTTTTTACCTACGGGTATGGGATCTGTTATCCAGAATATTTTAATATTTGTAATTTTTATAATAATTCCTGATTGTTTTCAAAATCCTTTTTTCATACATTGTAATATATTGGTAATTTTTGTGGATTATCTGTACAAACTTTTCTTGAAAGGTTTAAAACAGGTCTGTTATCCAGAAACCCCATTATCCAGAAAGCTCTGACTGACAGGAAGGATCTCCCATAGACTACATTTTTATCAATTAATATTTCCTTTTTCTGTGTAATAATAAATCCGTAACTTGTACTTGATCCCAACTAGGGATGTAGCGAACTGCCGATTTGGTGTTCGCGAACGCCGTTCGCGAACACCGGCAAAAAATGCGAACGTTCGCGAACAGTTTGCGAACTTCGAACACCCGCTAAAATCGTTCGATTCGAATGTTCGAAGGATTTTTCATTCGAATCGAACGTTCGAAGGATTTTAATCGTTCGATCGAAGGATTTTCATTCGAATCGAACGTTCGAAGGATTTTAATCGTTCGAACGAATGGAAATCGTTCGAACGAATGGAAATCGTTCGATTTTAGCGGTCGAATGGTCGAATGGTCGAACGATTTGTATTCGAATCGAACGCGAACTCAAAATGCGAACGTTCCCAAACGTTCGCGAACATTAGGCGGACGCGAACGGTCGAAGTTCGCGCGAACAAGTTCGCCGGCGAACAGTTCGCTACATCCCTAATCCCAACTAAGATATAATTAATCCTTATTGGAAGCAAAACCAGCCTATTGGGTTTATTTCATGTTTATATGATTTTCTAGTAGATTTAAGGTATGAAGATCCAAATTTTGGAATGATCCCATATCTAGAAAACCAGAGGTCCCATACCTGTATTTGTAAATTTTTGCAATTAATCCTGATTTTTAAAGTCTTTTTTTTAATAGTTGTCATTTTTGTAATTACTCCAAAAATATTTTGAAAACATTTTCTTCAAAATATTATTCATGTAAGTATTGCTGATTATTTTAAATACATTTTCTTTTAAGAGTTGCCATTTTTTGTACTTCATTCTTAATAGGTTTCAAATGTGTTTGTTTTATTTATTTATTTATTTATTTTTTGCAATGTCTGGATGTTTTTAAAACTGTATCCAATGTTTTAATTAAGGTCCAATAATTATTTTTATTTTTTTATTTTATTTTATTTCTAATACATTAAAAATCTCAGCTTTCCACCTCCAGGCATTCAATGCAGAGTTCTTTATATTGTAGAATAGATAAGCCCGTCTATGTACTGAAGTATTTTTTTAGAATTTCACATTTGTATTAAAATACATGGGCATGCAGGCGGCATTAGCAAGTCTTTGATTAATATGGAAGGCATTGCACTGTGTGCTCATTATTATTTCTACATAGAAAATAACCGTCGCTTCTGCAGATCCTTGAGGGATTTAAAAACCTTGTAACTGCATCAAGTCGGCTTTACAAACATGGATTATTGCTTCTATTACCTCTCTCCATGTAAGATATTCCGGTTGGAGATGCTGAGACCTTTCCCCGCTTCTTAAAACTGACCAACTGCACAGAAGTGTTTTAAGGAGCTTATAGTAAGAGATTAATTCTTATGTATCCAGTTAGGCTTAACTTATATCTATTAAAAGAGGGGTTCAAGCATTATAATTATGAAAATGACACATCATACGGTATAAAGTAGTGGTGGAACTTCATGGCTTCACTTAATTGGCTCATGAAGATTTTGGGGTTATTGACTAAAATCCGAATTTATTTCATATTTTATAAAAAAAAACATGACCAAACTCCCATGCCCGATTTTAGCTTATTTATTAATTAAATTTAAAAAAATCAACTTTAATTGGATCACGGAAAAACTTGATAAAATCGATCGAAAACCCAAATCACTCTAATTTTCCGGCTATTCCCCAAATTGCTCTAATTTTTTGGGTATTTTTCACTAATTGCTCACATTTTTTCAGCCTCTGCTTGGAAATCCCCAAAAAGTATTTCTGGGCTAAACCCAGCGCAGAGCAGAGTATAATAAATCTTGAAAAATCTGAGGTTTTTTTTCTTCCAAAAAAACAAATCTTTCGAGATTTTAACATTTGGGGGCACATTTAATAAGGGTCGAATATCGAGAGTTAATAAACCTTTGAATTTGACGCTCGAAGTAAAATCCTTCAAATTCAAAGGATTTTGCGCAAATACTATGATCGATCAAAGTAAAAATCGTTAGATCGAACAATGAAATCCTTTGAATCGAACGATTCGAAGGATTTTAATCGATCGATCAAAGGATTTTTCTTCGATCAAAAAAAGCTTAGAAAACTTAGGCTAAAATTGTACCTCAGTAGGTTTAAACTGCCGAAGTATGTAGTCGAAGTTTTTTTTAAAGAGACAGTACTTCGACTATCGAATGGTTGAATAGTCGAACGATTTTTACTTTGAATCGTTCGAATCGAAGTCGATGGTCGAAGTACCCAAAAAAAATACTTTGAAATTTGAAGTTTTTTTATTTCAAATCCTGCACTCGAGCTTAGTAAATGTGCCCCTTGGATTTTAATAACCCCGTATATTACAAACATGAAAGTTGTCTCTCTGAGGTTGAGCTCCCAACCCTTGGATCACCAAATGTCATAAAGCAGAAAACTAAGGGGTCATGACTTTGGTGACCAGAAGAAGGAGCAGCTTCTAAAATGGCTTCAAGATGTACCAGAAGTAAAAAAAAGCTCTAGCCAGATCTTCAGGATGTGGGGAAATAGGGATACCACTTATTAACAATATCTCTCATTTTAAAGAGACAATTCAGGCTTGAGAAGACAAATATGCTTCATTCAAATGTTCGTACATAAAAATTGAACAAGACGTCCACAGGACACCATTTATTGAGTTTGTGGATGAGGTTGTCTTGTTGGGTCAATCATGGCTGCTTCCACGGTTGCTTCTGCCAGTATGTTCAACTGGAAAATAAAATAGATGCAAACTGTATATACATCATCTCACTGCCAGGTCCTAATCTCATTTATTGTCATGACTCGTTGACTCATTTTATCGGAGCCTTAGATTGGACTCCTGGGTATAACTGCCCACATTTCTCCATAAACACAACACGCAGATGAATGCAAAAAACAAATGGCATAATTTTTGTGATATGAAGGAAAACACAATAAATAAATATGACTCCTACAACCAGCAAGTGAAGGCTTAATTCTTGGTGGTGGAGAAGAAAAGGAGAAAAAGAGCAGCCTTGAAACTAATAAAAACCTGAGGCATCAAATACAGAATTAACTGGTATCTAATACCCTTAGCATCCACATCTCTTCCTTCCCAGGGAACATCTGAAAGCAGTCTCTGTCTTTTTGATAACCCTAATGACTTCTCTCATACATTCCATTAAAGGGTGAGAAGAAGATTTTATGCTGTACAGAACATAATATATTTGCCTGGTAACATATAGGCATGTCTTGGCCAACACTCTCCATGTCTATGTAGACTATGAAGCCATTCTTTGCACAGGGGCAAAAACATCTCATAAAGATCTTGCTACTCTGGTCCCTGGTTCCAAAAATCTCCTTATGTAGATTTATCCTCTTTCTGAGCCCAAAAAGTCTTGTCCTATAGGCTAGAAATATCTGTTCAAATGTGGCATGACTCTTTCAAATGTTGATCTGTTCCACGTGATCTCCTTACTTAGCCTTAGAACAGAGATCCCCAAGCAATGGCTCATGAGCAACATATTGCTCACCAACCTCTTGAATGTTGCTCCCTTAAAGCAGGTGCTTATTTTTTAATTTCAGGCTTGGAGGCAAGTTTTGGTTAAGAAACAGCTGTACTTCCAAATAGAGCCTCCTGTAGGGTGCCAGTCCACATGGGGATACTAAATGGCCAATCACAGCCCTTATTTTGCACCACCCAAGAATGTTTTTCACGTTTGTCTTGCTCCCCAACTTGTTTTTTTACATCTAAATGCGGCTCACAAGTAAAAAAGTTTGGAGACCCCTTGCCTTAAACGTGACCACTTAGAATACAGCCTGTAGGAAGGAGAGGGTTTTCTTATTCTCGGTGCAGAACATTTTGTTATTTTAGTGACAGATAGTTGTTTGTATAATCCCCTCTGCAATATGAACATATGAAGGTGTCACCACCATCATATATAACACACGGAGGTTCAGTTGTCAGCTTAATAGGATAGATTATTCTGCAAACACACGCATGGTTATTTGGCTTCTGATAATATTGACTCTCAGGTGTGCGGAGTCTGTTGTTGGGACTGTACACTGTAACCTCCACTGGGGCAGCAGGAGCCAATGTCAATGATGACCATTATCTATTTAAAACCTCCATTTGGAAACAACGATCTTGATGTTCCTCAAGTTCCTCATAGCCCTGCTGAGCCAACTGTTTAAGAAATAAAGGTTGTAGGCAGCATAGGGAGTGTTAGCAATACACTAACTGCCATACAGTATGTAAATATGTTATACAGGTATTGGCAACTATTATAGCACTTTGAGGATGGAGGGTGTTTTTTGGCAACCATTAACAACATAATAAAACTTTAATTTTATTTCCCTGCGAATAATGTAGAATAGTGTTTTTTTCAGACATTTTTTGGTTCCTTTAGTTAGGACTTGCCTTAGCTCATAAGAAGGCAATAGATACAGGTATGGGGATACATTATCCGGAAACCCGTTATCCAGAAAGTTCCAAATTACAGGTATGGTGAGTCCATAATGTAGACAAATTAATCCTATTGAGTTATTTATTGTTTAAATTATTTTTTGAGTAGTTATTTATCGAAGTCTGATTTTATCTCAATATTTTCTGCTACAAACTCCGATCAAATCCCTTCGGGTTTTTTACGCTTATTTATTATTACATTTTCCTGAAAATTTGCTTTGCTCGAAAAAATCCTATTTTCATGATTTATGGGGGATTTGTAGCCCAAAAACTTCGGGGGAATTGCATAAAACTCGGCGCACATCAAAATATCATTGGGACTTCTACCATTGACTTATATGCAACCTCGACAGGTCTGAGACTTTTTCATCCCCGGGGTTTAATAAATTGTGAAAAATGGGCGATTTTACATTACAAAAATTTTTGAGGATTTTTGCATTCGGAGTTTAGTAAATAATAGGGATGCACCGGTTCGGGATTCGGCCAGGATTCGGCTTTTTTAAGCAGGATTCGGATTCGGCCGAATCCTTCTGCCTGGCCGAACCAAATCCTAATTTGGTTCGCGAACAGTTTGCGAACTTCGAACATCCGAAAATCGTTCGAATCGAACGATCGAAGGATTTTTAATCGTTCGATCGAACGATTTTCGTTCGAATCGAACGAAAATCGTTCGATTTTAGCGACCGAATGGTCGAATGGTCGAACGATTTTGACGCGAACGCCTATTGGCGAACGTCGCGCGACGTTCGCGAACTTGCGGCGGACGCGAACAGCCGATGTTCGCCGCAGAACAGTTCGCTACATCCCTATAAATAACCCCCTTGAGGTATGAAGATCCAAATTATGGAAAGATCCCTTATCTGGAGAGCCCCAGGTCCCGAGCATTCTGGATAACAGGTCCCACACCTGTATAGAAAAACATGGGTGAATCAGTCATTCAGTCTCGGTTCCAAGAATATCTATAAAAAAGTTATTTGCCACAGATATCACACTAGTTGCCGTTCAAGTTGGACCTTCATATGTATTTGGATCTTCACAAATCTTACCCTGTGTGGCCTTAGAGCTGAGTCCCCAACCTCTTCTCCAAGCCCTCCCTTCCACCTGGGGGATAAGTCCCACAGTTTGAGAAACACTGACATGGAATCTATGTGGCTGGCAGGGAAATGAGTCTATATATCAGATTACATTTCTCCCTTTATCTTAATCAGTTATTATAAAACTCTGCTGTATATCTTTAATATAATCCATGTTCCCCTGGGAGCACATTCCATTTATCCACATCCTATTGGCTGTTAGATGTGCAGAGGAGTCCATGGCAGAGTCTGTGGAGGGGTGTGTGACGGGGAGACTGTGCCAAGACTCTGATATCTGTGGGTGTAAATCTCTGCAGGGCTGTTGTACAATAAATGAATGCAGCAGAGAACTAAACAGGAGGAGACTTATTTATAATTCATTACACATTCTTTATCTTTCCCCAAACACAGCTGAAAAGTCCTCAAACTCCGGGCAGGCTCCAGAGTGGTGGATGAATGGGAACACTGGAGGGAGGTGTAATTGAACACCTAAGGGTCAGGGCACACGCTCAGATTCGGGGAGATTAGTCGCCCGGCAGAAATTCTCCTCTTCTTTGGGGCGACTAATCTCCCTGAATTGCCTCCCGGCACTCGGGTGCTTTGTTTTCCAAAGTCGCCCGAAGTTTACTCGTGAGGCAATTAGCCGGCGGGAGGCAGTTCGGAGAGATTAGTCGCCCTGAAGAAGAGGAGATTTGTCGCTGGGCGATTAATCTCCCCGAATCTGAGCGTGTCCTAACCCTTAAGGTTAGAGATATTTGGGGTGAAAGGTGTCCCTCAATCTAGTATATAATTATCCTTTTCACAATACAGGTATGGGACCTGTTATCTAGAATTCTCGGGACCTGGGTTTTACAGATAAGGGATCTTTCCGTAATTTGGATCTTCCTGTCTTAAGTCTACTAGAAAATCATATAAACATGAAATAAACCCAATAGGCTGGTTTTGCTTCCAATAAGGATTAATTATATCTTAGTTGGGATCAAGTACAAGCGACTGTTTTATTATTACACAGAAAAAGGGAATCATTTTGAAAAATTTGGATTATGAGTATATGGTAGAAGGTCCTTCCGTAATTCGAAGCTCTCTGAATAACAGGTTTCTGGATAACAGATCCAACAATTTGCAATTGAGTTTAATTTTTTATTATTTGTGGTGTTTGAGTAATTTAGTTTTTTATTCAGCAGCTCTCCAGTTTGCAATTTCAGCCATCTGGTCGCTAGGGTCCAAATTCCATTAGCAACCATGCACTGATTTGAATAAGAGACAGGAATATGGATAGGAGAAGCCTGAATAGAAAGAGTAATAAAAAGTAACAATAACAATAAATGTGCAGCCTTACTGAGCACTTGGTTTTTATATGGGGTCAGTGACCCCCATTTGAAAGCTGGAAAGAGTCTCAGAAGTAGATGAAAAATAATTAAAAAACTATAAAAATTAAATAATGAAGACCAATGAAAAAGTTGCTTCAATTTGGCCAGTCTATAACATACTGGAAATTAACTTAAAGGTGAACCACTCCTTTACAGCTTTTTTTCCCCTTCACTCTCATGAGATACAGAACTGCACCCCTACAGCCATTACACAGAGTAAGAGTCAGTTGGGAGGTGCTACAGTCAGGCAAACTTATTCTGATTGCTAGTGATGGGCAAATTTATTTTGCCAGGTGCGAATTCCCGCGATTCAACGCCGGCGAATAAATTCGCAAATTCACCGCGAAAATTGGTGAATTAAGTCAAAGTTTTTTTTTGTCGAATAGGTCAGTTTTCGATCAAATTCGAATCGTACGAATCAAAGTAATAGCACAATCGATCGAATCTGAGTCGAGGTTTTTCCCCAAAAAAGTCCACCAATTGACTACAAGTAGGTTCTAGGAGGTCCCCCATAGGCTAAAATAGCAATTCGCCTGGTTTTAGATGGGGAATGGTCGAAGTCAAATTTTTAAAGTGACAGTATATGAAAATTTTGAATTTTCGAATTTTTTTCAAAGTTGAACCGAATTTGGACTATTCCCTAGTCGAAGTACACAAAAAATAGCTCAAAATTTTAATTTTTTCATTCGAAAATTCACCTCGACCTTTGATAAATCTGCCCCTTTATGTGTGAAGAGCGAAGGATATTTTTCATATAATAATATCCTTTACGGATAGTAATGCTTTTGTCTAGAGATGGGAGGATAAATTCGCCTGGCACGAATTCGCTGTGAATTTCTGCATTTTGCGAAAATTCACCGGCGTCAAAAAATGTTGGATGCACGACTGTAAAGTCGCTTACGTCAAAATTGATGTGCGTCAACACTATTCAGACGCCCATTAACTTTAACGCAGGCATCAAAATTTTGCAGGAAATTTGCGTATTTTTCGGAGTAACAAGAGATTTACTACTTTTGTCTTCTGTCAATTAATTATACTAAATATATATGTGTGTGTGTGTTTTTTTTTCTTTTCTGACTCTCCCATTACTATTGGATATAAAAAGAGTGATTCCATGGCAACCTGTTTCAGACAGACACTTCTTTCAAAAATAAACTGAGGTTTTATGTGATTTTTCTCGTATGAGTGACAAGCGCCAGTTTTCAGCTGCTGCGTCTTATACAACTGGGCAGAGAATAGACAAGATTTGCAACGACAAAGGAAAACTCACTGATGTAATTCTTGATCCTTTTACGTCTCGCTGGGATACAAAAGCCATTGTCAGAGCAGCAACTTCTTTGTGTCCTTATGTTTATAAATTGGTGTTTTATTGGGTTCATTAAAGGGCTCATCACTTTTACAATCCTAACACTTGGGGCAGTCAAACAGTCTAAATGGGTCAGAATTAAGGGGAAATATACCGGTTCCCAGGGCACATATCACTTAAACTCTCCCATAACTCGAAAATATTAAAAATCCATAACTTATTCAAAGATGTATGTTAAAAAAACATTCATCTTACTGAGCCCATTTATTATCTTTGAATAAATTATGGATTTCATGTCACTTTTATTCGTGTTTTTATTTTCAATTGGTTGAACGTTCTACATGGAGGAATATACTTCTCTAAGTCTCCATATAAATGAATCTAGTTTACTCATAGTCTGTACAGAGAGATCCCATAAATCTATGGCAGTATAGGTATTCCCTGTACTAAGCACAATTCAGCAGGAACATCCCCTAAATTTGCTCATAGTCTGTACAGAGAGATCCCATAAAACTATGCAGCATAGGTATTCCCCTGTACTAAGCACAATTCAGCAGGAACAGTCCCCTAAATTTGCTCATAGTCTGTACAGAGAGATCCCATAAAACTATGGCAGCATAGGTATTCCCTGTACTAAGCACAATTCAGCAGGAACAGTCCCTAAGTTTGCTCACAGTCTGTACAGAGAGATACCATAAAACTATGGCACATAGGTATTCCCTGTACTAAGCACAATTCAGCAGGAACAGTCCCTAAGTTTGCTCATAGTCTGTACAGAGAGATCCCATAAAACTATGGCAGCATAGGTATTCCCTGTACTAAGCACAATTCAGCAGGAACAGTCCCTAAGTTTGCTCATAGTCTGTACAGAGAGATCCCATAAAACTATGGCAGCATAGGTATTCCCTGTACTAAGCACAATTCAGCAGGAACAATCCCCTAAGTTTGCTCATAGTCTGTACAGAGAGATCCCATAAAACTATGGTACATAGGTATTCCCTGTACTAAGCACAATTCAGCAGGAACAGTCCCTAAGTTTGCTCATAGTCTGTACAGAGAGATCCCATAAAACTATGGCAGCATAGGTATTCCCCTGTACTAAGCACAATTCAGCAGGAACAGTCCCCTAGGTTTAGTGTTTAGCTATGTACTATCTGTGAATAGACCCAACCGTGGGTGGGGTAATGCACATTCACTGTCAGTCCCGTAAGAGCAGTGTCTTCCCAATAATAACAGACTTTCATATCCCTATGTAAATAATTCTAGTCAATGGGGTCCATATAAACCAGGTGGATTCATTGATATAGTTTTACTTCTCGGTGGATTCACAACCAATGCTGGTTAGTTGCCATAGTATAATAAATTATAATCCTAATGGTTATTTGCACAAGGCCATTTTCAATAACGGCAGATAAATATGAAAGTCCTAATAATGATCAGCTGCATTGTCTGTATTATCTGCATCAGCAAATAGTCTTGTGATCAGCAAATATCATCTTCCTTTCTTCCCTACTGAGTTGATCTTGTAGGAAATGTGTTTCCTGGGTTATTCCTTGATGAAGTCTTTAAACAATCACAGTTATCTCTGCCTTCGTAGAAATTACAGAGATTTATATTTTGTATACAATATGTCAATCTCTACCCGTATTTTCCTTTTATAACTGACATTAACATACTGTATCAGAGCAAATAGCATTGTGGCTGCTCCTAAAGGGGTTGTTCACCTTTAAATTAACTGTTAGTATGACGTAGAGAGGGATATTCTGAGACAATTTGCAATTGACTTTCATTTTTTATTATTTGTGGTTTTTGTCTTATTTTGCTTTTTATTCAGCAGCTCTCCAGTTTGCAATTTCAGCCATTTGGTTGCTAAGGTCCAAATTCCCCTAGCAACCATGTATTGATTTGAAAAAGAAACTGGAATATGAATATATTGCACATTTCATGTTTACATATTTATTGTGTATTTTTACGTGCCTTTTTGTGATATGTACTAATTGGAGCCACGTCGTCTTGTCTCATTGTATTTTCGAATACTGCTGAGATGACAATAAAGTTTACTTTGACTTTGAATAGAGGAGTAATTAAAGGACAAGGAAAGGTTAAAAGTAAGTAAGCTTTATCAGAAAGGTCTATATAAATACACCAGTAACCCCTCAAAGTAATGCTGCTCTGAGTCCTCTGTCAAACAGCACATTTCTTTCCTTCTATTGTGTACTAATGGGCTTCTGTATCAGACTTCCTGTTTTCAGCTTAAACCTCCAGGGCCAGGGCTTGAGCATGCTCAGTTTGTTCCTCTCTCCCTCCCTGCTGTAATCTGAGCCCAGAGCTATGAGTGAGCAGGGAGAGACTCAGGCAGGAAGTGATGTCACACCAAGCTAATATGGCAGCTGCTATCCTAAACAAACAGAGAGCGCTTCTAGAGCTTTTTACTCAGGTATGGTAAAACATTCTACAGAATAAATATAGTCTTATAGCTGCACTATTGTGGCTAATCTATTGTCAATAAAATGCCTCTGTAGCTTTCCTTCGCCTTTAAAAGTAGCAATATCAATACATTTGTAGCCTTACAAATGGATAGATGGGGTCAGTGACCCCCTTTTGAAAGCTGGAAAGAGTCAGAAGAAGAATTCAAAAACTATAAGAAAGAAAAAAAATTAAGACCAATTGAAAAGTTGCTTAGAACTGCTCATTCTATAACATACTAAAAGTTTACTTAAAGGTGAAGCACCTCTTTAAATAGGAATAATAGATGTTTTAAATATTTTAAAAATCAAGCATTCAAGGGGGATAAAATCGCATCACAATCCGAGTTGACAATGGGTATTACTCTTACACATGAGTATCTGCCCCCAGGGTACCAATTTACTTACAAAGTCTTACTCATTTCAGTCCCTACAAAGTGTGGTGGCACCTGGGGAACTTCAACACAATAAAGGGCACATTTTCAAGCACGGTTACAGTTTAAAATCTACAATTTTGGGTGCAAGTCGCCATGTTTTTACCCACAATGCTGTGTGTTTTCTTACAATACCAGAGTAATGGTGGCGATGTGCCTGACACAATTGGGGCCAATATATTAAAACACAATTGCAGTGAATAACTTCAGTGTTTGGATAGTGTTGGAGTTAATATGGCGTCCATAACTGATTGTTTAGGCGCAAGTGTGTGTAGTGATGAAGGGCGTTGTGCGAATGCTGGATCTGAACGTCATATACAAGAGAGGGCAAGATGGAGGCAGTCATGCAGAGCGCGGCTATGCAGAAATGCAAGGAGTGGCTTTGGATGCATTTTGTAAGGGAGTGAACGCAACTGCTTTGTAAATTACACTGTAAGCCTCCTTGGTGGAGCACATTGCTGCCCTTACTAGCTAGCCCTGTCTGTTTACCATTCTAGAGTGTTCTATAACAGATACAATCCTGGAACTATCCTTACCTCATTCATTGAGTCCCTTATCCATGGCGAGGGTTATCTTAGGGTTGCAACCTGTCCAGTTTTCACCTGAACAGCCTGGTTTTCGGAAGTGCTGTCCGGATTTCTGAAATCAGGCTGGACAGGGCTTTGGAGGGAATCAGTCAATCGGCAATAACCTCATCATAACCCTACCCAAGATGAACCCACCCTCAAAACATCACCCATTCCATAACAGATGTAATTGGACCCTCCCAAACACCAGAAGATGACAACCCTAGTCCTTTTTAATATCAGTCAGGCCTCCTATGTCAGGCTCTCCTGCAGTATCCACCTCCATCCTGGAGTGGAGTCCAAGAAATCACAACCATGTGCTCCGTCTTCTTTTATACTAGGGTCCAGGAACTACAATCACTACCCTATGACCTATAGAAACGCATCCCTCCCCCAGGACATAAGAACACCTTCTCACATTAGGTTACCTCATTACATCTCCACAGAAGTTAATAAGTTATACTATAGGGCCCATTTGTAGGACTAGGTCAAGAGTGAGGAGACAACAAAACTGTGACCTTAAAAATCTGGCGCAATATGCAAAACCCCATTCTGCCAGATACAAGGAAACCATAGGCAGGCAATACTGGGCTCCATTCTTCCTCCTGTTTAAGCTTGAGGCTGGCAGAGTACCAGGGCATAAGATTCAAGGTTGAGGTTCAATCTTCCAAGTTGACTTCTCTTCTACTCTAATGATGGTTATCAAAACTTGTGCAACCACTTCATGTCCTATATCATATCCATTGCTACACATGTTACTGACCAACTTCAATGAGAACAATGGCAACACTGATGTACAGTATGGGGAAATATAACAAAAGGCATTAAGTTTGCCCCAGGTCTAGTAACCCACAGCAACCAATCTTCAGGAAGCATTTACTGGTCTCCTGTCTGAAAGCCAACATCAAATTAGTTGCTATGGCCTGCTAGACCCGGAGAGAACCCCTGGAGAAAAGTTATTAAACGCTAATGTAATGGAAATTGCAAGGTTTGCACCAGGTCTAGTAACCCAAGACAATAAGCTTTTATAGGTCAGCTGTTTTAAGAAAAAAAAAAAACACTAACCAGTTTCTATGGGTCACTAGGCATGGTGCAAACTTTGTGATCTACTTTGCCCCTAATAGTATTAATTTAAGCATTGAATGATGAGTTGTAGTCAAAAAAGTCAGAGAGATCTAACGTGGCACCTACTTTATGAATAAACGTTTGTAAAACACTTTGGCCCAGATTCAATTCAGTGAGAAAAAACGATCTCATGGTTTATCACATAAAAACTCATGGACAAGATTCGATTCGAGGAGAAAAACTTTTCTCTAAATTCAGATCAAGTTTTTCCCATAGACTTTAAAAGAGTTTTCATGTGATAAAAAGTGAAATAACTTGAATCTCATCCATAAGTTTTCACGTGATCGCCCTTTTCTTACTGAATTGAATCTGGCCCAGTGTTGGGTTCCCTCAACCAGTGTAGGACTGGGGTGTCCATCGGTATTGCCACCTCAGGCCTCCTCACCCCAGTCACAGCCTTCCCTGCCCCAGTCATGTCCCCCCACTCAAGCTGTAAATTCCTCTATCAGTTCCCTTCCCACATATTTTGCAGTCATGATGAGAAGAGCAAAGGAATCCACCACAGTTCTTGTCAGGGATTGGGCCTGGGTCAGCGGGGTCCAAGAGGGCTGGGGCCCACTGTTTTTTTCCCAGTATCCTGCCAGCCCAGTATAACCCTGCCCTCAACCTTAACTATAGAGGATCAAATATAAAATACAGGTATGGGACCTGTTATCCAGAATGCTCTGGGCCTGGGGTCTTCCTGATAATGGATCTTTCCATAAATTGGATCTTAAGTCTACTAGAAAATCCTGTAACATTTAGGGGGATATTTATCAAGCTCCGACTATCCAAAATTTGAATAATTTGTAGTTTTCGGACTAAAAAATAATTTGAATTTTTCAGAATTCATTATAGTCTGATGGTCTTAAAAGTCCGACTGTGAAAATCCGGCATCTCAAAGCTCTCCAGGTCCTGTATAAGTCAGTGGGGAAGGTCCCCGTGTCTGCACTGATGTCTTTACCGATATCCGATGATTTCAGAGATTTTGGACCGAAAATTCCAAAAAATTTGAGCAAAGCTCAGAAGTTATTGGATTGTAGGACTGTTTTAATGATAAATAAGGTCCATTCGGGGAAATGGAGTTGCTCGGATTAGAAAAACAGGTATGGGACCTGTTATCCAGAATGCTCGGGACCTGGGGCTTTCTGGATAACGGGTCTTTCCGTAATTTGGATCTTCATACATTAAGGGGCACATTTACTAAGGGTCGAATATCGAGGGTTAATTAACCCTCGATATTCGACCAGGAACTAAAATCGTTCGACTTCGAATATCGAAGTCGAACGATTTAGCGCTAATACTTCGATCGAACGATTATTCGTTCGATCGAACGATTAAATCCTTCGAATCGAACGATTCGAAGGATTTTAATTCATCGATCGAACGAATATCCTTCGATCCAAAAAACATAGGCAAGCCTATGGGGACCTTCCCCATAGGCTAACATTGAGTTCGGTAGCTTTTAGCTGCCGAACTAGGGGGTCGAAGTTTTTCTTAAAGAGACAATACTTCGATTATCGAACGATCGAATAGTCGAACGATTTTTAGTTTGAATCGTTCGATTCGAAGTTGAAGTCGTAGTCGAAGGTCGAACTAGCCCATTCGATGGTCGAAGTAGCCAAAAAAACACTTCGAAATTCAAAGTTTTTTTTATTCGAATCCTTCACTCGAGCTTTGTAAATGTGCCCCTAAGTCTACTAGAAAATCATGTAAACATGAAATCAATCCAATAGGCTGGTTTTTTTTGGGATCAAGTAGAAGCTTCTGTTTTATTATTACAGAGAAAAGGGAAATCATTTTAAAAAATTTGGATTATTTCATTATAATGGAGTCTATGGGAGACGGCCTTTCCGTAATTCGGAACTTTCTGGATAACGGGTTTCCGGATAATGGATCCCATACCTGTACTTAGAAAAATTTGGACCTTGATAAATGACCCCCTAAACAAACCCAATAGGCAATAGGTTTTGCTTCCAATAAGGATTAATTATATCTTAGTTGGGATCAAGTACAAGTTACTGTTTTATTATTACACAGGAAAAGGAAATCATTTTTTAACATTTGGATTATTTGGATAAAATGGAGTCTATGGGAGACGGCCTTTCCATAATTCGGAGCTTTCTGGATAATGGATTTCCGAATAATGGATCCCATACCTCTAGTAAATTCTAGAGTATGACTATGTCCAATTTGCATGAGAGTGATAAAAGGTAATTATTGACTGGCCACTAGTATTTAAGTATATGGGTCCTGCTAATTCAAGGCTGGGCACCGTTTAGTGTTCCACTTGACATTTTCTTAGATTCATTTTTGGGGTCTTATAGTGCAATAGACTGACTCACGCTGCCGTTTCTCCTTCACAATCCGACTGATTCCTAATGCCAGGGAACGTCTGACTCATTCCTATCTGTCAGTGGGAGAGAAGAGGTCATTCTTCAGTTGCACCAGGGATCGAAGTAAAGGCTGGGGGATTATAGTAACAAAACAATGTAAATAACATAAAGATATTCAATATTTGTTGTGGGTTTTTAAATCATTCCTTTCATTTTTAATGGAAGGATGAGCAAATCCTGGATAATTACTTAATGGGGCTTTATACCCGATTCTCGTGCAACATAACGACTGTTCGTCATTCCTCTCGCCCTCAGTTTACCCGAAGGACCAAACTTTATGTTGAACGGCTGCTAATGCTGTAATTACGTTTCCTGAATTGATGCTTTGAAATGACGGAGGAGAATGAACGTTATTCTGTGGACAGGTGTGCGAGCTATAGGTTAATGTGAGAGACGGTGTGTTTACTGGGGAAATGTGTCATTTTATCTTGGTGACAATTGTTATTCACTTTCTGAACATAAATTGTTAACGTTTCTCCAGCACTGAGGGTAAAAAGTCATCATTCTGAACAGGTGAAAATTATAGCAGAATGTAGAAGAAATAACAAGCACCCCAGTGTTCTTTTTATTTACTGTGTATATATATATATATATATATATATATATATATATATATATATATATATATATATATATATATATATATATATATGGGCCCATTTACTTAGCTCGAGTGAAGGAATAGAAGAAAAAATACTTCAAATTTCGAATGGTCGAATATGGCTACTTCGACCATCAAATGGGCTACTTCGACTAAAAATCGTTCGACTATTCGACCATTCGATAGTCGAAGTACTGTCTCTTTAAGAAATACTTCAACCCTCTACTTCGGCAAATAAAACCTACCGAGGAAGGTCCCCATAGGCTTCCTAACAATTTTCTGATGGATTAAAATCCTTCGAATCGTTCGATCGTAGGAAATGCGGTAAATCCTTTGACTTCGATATTCGAAGTCGAAGGATTTATATTCGGCAGTCGAATATCGAGGGTTAATTAACCCTCGATATTCGACCCTATGTAAATCTGCCCCTTAGACTCACATAGGGGCTTTTATAGGGTTCAAGTCCCATGAAGATCCAAACTTTGGTCACAGTTACCCTTAATTAATAACATGGCTATAGATATAGGGAAACGTTGGGGTATCAGCCATTCAACCATAGTTCCAAAAATATCTTGGGTAGTAAATAAGTGTTCAGCACATCTCACCCTAAGCAGTGCTGGACTGGACCAGTGAGCAATACCTGGAAAATACCCCGAGGGCTCCAGCCCAGACCTGCTCCCTTTGCCAATGCTTCTGATTTACCTACGTGGCCCCTGGTGGCCGAATTAAGAAAAAGGTACACGCAGGTAAGAGGGGGATGTGGCTTGAGCAGGAGGGCTGGAGAGGGCTTTTCAACTGTGCCAGAGGGCACGTGGGTTGTGGGGATCCCTGAGGCAGCAGACCCAGTCCCCCCACTCTGATGCTTATGCTAAATGACCTTCAAGCTGGACCTCCAGGGGCCAGATTCAATTAAGTGGTAAAAAGTGGTAAAAAGGTTGTGAAAAGTCAGATTCCGTTTGAGATTCAATACCGTTTATCACGTGAAAACTCCATTGAAGTCTGTGGGAATAAAAATGGAATTGAATTTGGAGAAAAGTATTGAATCTCGTCCATGACTTTTCACGCGATAAACCATGAGATAACTCTTTTCTCACTGAATTGAATCTGGTCCGAAAAGTAATGAGCGCGATTTAATTTAAAATGCAATTCAATTCAGAAAAACATATCTCTATTGAAGTCTATGGAATTGAATTTGGAGAACATTTTTTTCTCCGCAAACTGAATCTCGTCCATGAGTTTCCACGTGATAAACCATGAGAACTTTTTCTTACTGATTTGAGACTGGCCTGTAAACTCTATTGAACTCTATAGGGAAAAAAATGTTTTTCTCCTCGAATTGAATCTCGTCCATGAGTTTTCACATGATAAACCGTGAGATAACTTTATGTCACTGAATTGAATCTGGCCTGAAAACTCTATTGAAGTCTAAGGGAAAAAATATAATTGCATCTAGAGAAATGTTTTTTCTTCTTGAGTTGAATCTCATTGATGAGTTTTTACATGATAAACCGTGAGATAATTATTTCTCACTAAATTGAATCTGGCCCTAGGTGGGAATACCAGTCTACACCCAAACGGATAGTTGTACTTTGAATATTACAGATCTCCCTTCCCCATCTCCGGAATTGGAGATTATATTTTTTTACATGGAAGATCTTTGCCCAGACTTTTTTGCTGGGTTAAAAGATAAGTCTATTACCAGACAACCCAGGCATCACCTGTACATCCTCCAATGTCCTAAATATTTGGCACCATGGGCCAGATTCAATTTGGTAAGGAAAAGTTATCTCCTGTATTTTTCCCATAGACGTCAACAGAGTTTTCACGTGATAAACTGTGAGATAAGTTATTATGAATTGAATTGCATCTCAAATTGAATCTCATCCATGACTTTTCACATGATTCACCTTTTTCCTCTTCTATTGGCTCATCTTTAGCCGACGGGTACATTATTCATTGATACTTGCAGCCTATATTTTATTTGGTTTAAGGTTTAAAGGGTTTCTTCCATGATGTTTATGGTATTGGTTTATTACTAAATTACACTGTGTACATTTCACGTAATTCATTACACCATTTAAAATTTTATTCTAGAACCAATAAATGTATTTTTTTATTAGTTGTAATGTTGGTGTGTAGGCAGCCATCTCACGTCATTGTGTCGGATCATGTGCTTTCAGAAAGAGCCAGTACTTAACAATGGAGTTGCTTTCAGATAAGCTATTGTTTCTCATACTCATCTTAACTGAAGGAGTTGGGATTTGAGAAAGCTGGATTTGGATCTTTACTACTGAATGCTGTTCTCATATCTACCAGTAGGTGAGCATTTTTAGCAATGTAGGTGACAGGGAGGTGTTATCTGGTTCCCTTTCTATTGTTCTGCTGATAGGAGTGGTGATGTCACTCCAACTTGCAGCGCAGCAGTAAAGAGAGACTGAAGTTTATCAAAGTGCAAGTCACCTGACTGAGGGCACCTGGGAAACTAACAACATGTCTAGCCCCATGCCATATTTCAAAATTAAATATAAAAAAATCTGTTTGCTCTTTTGAAAAACTGATTTCAGTGCAGGATTCTGCTGGAGGAGTGCTATAAATGGATGTGTTTTGTAAAGAAAGTGTCTCCTCTCTTTTAATGTTATAATTTTGAGAGCTAACAGCAATATATGTTAATAATAGATGTAGTGTTAAAAAAGGTTGTATTTAAATGTGGTGGTTGTTGGAATTCTGTTCATTTATTTAATAAACAAACAAGCGATAGATATTTTCTCAGGTACAGCATGACGAGAAAGACTCTCATTGACAGTTGTGCCACGGAGTTGGGCCATTTTCTATATATTTTGGTGTTTTTGTTGATATTCTGTTCTCTCTTTGGCTGTAGAGTGCAGGAGTATTTTGTTATTCTCTCCAGACTAATTATGGCTTAGCAACATCTTTATATTCCTTCAATATCATTTCTAATATGAGGTCATATTTCAACTGTACGTGATTCATAAAACAGACAGTTTTTTTGTTATTTTGTTTCCATATTTTTCCTCCACACAATGATGGACCCTTGTTGCCTATTATTATTATTATTATTGTAATTATTATTGTAATTATTATTTCATTCCACAATTCAATAGAGATAGGGTCATAGCCACTGCCAGTCTGTACAGTGAATTATTTACTTTTCATTTTTCCATTTGTTATTAATTATTACTTTAGCTGAAGAAGTAGACATAGGAGGGGTCATTTGCTATGTCCCCAGATGCAGGTCGAAGAGCATAAAAATAGGGAAAACTGCACTTGTTGTTTGCACATTGCACCAAGCTCTGCACCTAGTAAATGACTCCCAATGGGATTTCATGATTGATATGGAGGGGATTAACCTGATTGGTCAGTTAGGCAGATGAGCTTTTCATTTGAAGATTTAATTGGTCATCTGTTTTTCCAGCACCAGATTTTGCCCTAGTTAGAGAATAGGTGGGGCCCTCGTTAGTGATGTGTGGGGCCAGTTAGACGACCCTAACTCTCCCCTCCCAATCCACATCCAGCTCGGTCCACTGCTGCCCCTCTATTTATAGACCCGCGCCCGCCCGCAGTGATGTCACAAAAGGGGCGGGTGCAAGTCTCTACATTTTGACGCCAGAAGTGCGAGGTCACAATTACATTCAGTTATTTATTCTGTTCTTCCAAAAACCTTTGTGGAGCACGTTGCAATCAGGATGCAGAACAGAGATACAACTCATTGAAATTCGTTTCAGGGGAAGTGTCAGGATTTTGAGGGATGTATGAAAAATAACGGAGTTCGTCAATATTTTTCCATTCATCAAATCAGGAATTAACATGCAGTGAAGCAACAAAAGTTAGAAACACCTCAGTCGGCAAATTGTCAGTTACTTGAGAATGAATCACCAAGAATTAGAGCACAGGCGGGAGTTTTGCATTTAACAGAGATCAGCAGTTTCCGATCCTTCTAAAATATATATCCATCACATGGAACTTGAAAATACCCTCAGTAACTTCGAATATCCCTTATAATACATGAGTGATACTCAGAGTTCCCTGTATAACTCAGCCTGCAGCCTTGTGCCTTTATATGGTCACAGAACAACCCCTCAGTGACTTCTAATATCCTTATCATTTACAGTAGGGGGTACATTATCCCTTATAATACATGAGTGATACTCAGAGTTCCCTGTATAACTCAGCCTGCAGCCTTGTGCCTTTATATGGTCACAGAACAACCCCTCAGTGACTTCTAATATCCTTATCATTTACAGTAGGGGGTACATTATCCCTTATAATACATGAGTGATACTCAGAGTTCCCTGTATAACTCAGCCTGTAGCCTTGTGCCTTTATATGGTCACAGAACAACCCCTCAGTGACTTCTAATATCCTTATCATTTACAGTAGGGGGTACATTATCCCTTATAATACATGAGTGATACTCAGAGTTCCCTGTATAACTCAGCCTGCAGCCTTGTGCCTTTATATGGTCACAGAACAACCCCTCAGTGACTTCTAATATCCTTATCATTTACAGTAGGGGGTACATTATCCCTTATAATACATGAGTGATACTCAGAGTTCCCTGTATAACTCAGCCTGCAGCCTTGTGCCTTTATATGGTCACAGAACAACCCCTCAGTGACTTCTAATATCCTTATCATTTACAGTAGGGGGTACATTATCCCTTATAATACATGAGTGATACTCAGAGTTCCCTGTATAACTCAGCCTTGTGTCTTTATATGATCACAGAACAACCCCTCAGTGACTTCTAATATCCTTATCATTTACAGTAGGGGGTACATTATCCCTTATAATACATGATTGATACTCAGAGTTCCCTGTATAACTCAGCCTGCAGCCTTGTGCCTTTATATGGTCACAGAACAACCCCTCAGTGACTTCTAATATCCTTATCATTTACAGTAGGGGGTACATTATCCCTTATAATACATGATTGATACTCAGAGTTCACCATTTAACTCAGTACAAGTACAGAGTGTTTTCACATAGGAAGCTGGCGTTAGATATACCAAACCATACAGAAAGCTTCTGGTCCAGGTAACAGGTTTGTATCCGAGGAAAGGAGGGATAGTCATCAAAATAAGAAATTCTTTAAAGCACCAATCTCACTTACTTTATAGTTCCAATTACTTTAATACCTGATGTTCAGGTTCTCATTGTAGGAATAACATTACTCTGTTCCTGGTGATGTTTATCTCAGCAGTGATTTTCCTGTTGATTCAGAGTCTGAGCTGTGTGTTACTGTGAGTGGATTAATGGTGCTGTGGGTTTCAGTAGAGATATTCAGTAGTATTCCTAATTTTGTCTAGTTGTGCCTATTGATTCAGGGAAAGGCGGAGCTACTGCCACTTCCAAACCAGGTGCCAATTACTTTGTTAAGTTCCATCCATTTCTATGGCATCTATTTTTGAGCTGCCTCACCTGTAAGTACATTCACATTGCTGTCATTTATAATGAATTATCCACAAAAACAGCTGAATATCAGAACTACAGGTAGGGGACCTGTAGTGGGATCTTTCCGTAATGTGGATCTTCATGCCTTAAATCCACTAAAATGTAATTGAAATATGAATTAATACCAACAGGCTGGTTTTATTCCAATAAGAATTAATTATATCTTGGTTGCAATCAAGTACTGTTTTATTATTACAGAGGAAAAGGGAAATAATAATGTGAATTATTTGATTATAATGGAGTCTATGGGGGACAGACTTCCTGTAATTCAGAGCTTTCTGGATAACGGGTTTCTGGATATACTGTATATGTATTTAATTAAAAAAAGCAAATCTATAAAGTCCATACAAACTGCAAAAAGATCAATGACTATTTGCAAAAGTGACTTTTATTAAAGTGATTTATTAAAATCTAAATGTAAAAAACCTGATTTTTTCAAGTTTGTTTTTTTACTATAAAATCCAAATTTTTGGTGGTTTATTATACCCAGAGGATAGAAAAAGTCTGAATCCAAAAATCCTTCATCTCAGACCTGCCGATGTTCTATAAGTCAATGGGAGAAGTCCCTATCCCATTCTGTAGCCAGAAAATCTGAATATTTCAGGCAAAAATCTGAAAACTTTGGACTTTTTGAAAAAAAAACTGAAAAAATAAAGCAATGTGGGAAAAAAATATAATGATTCGGATTTTTGCTTGATTTTATTGAATTTTTCCCCGATCCAATTAAATTGTGCTTTTTTAATAAAAAATAAGATCAAATCTTGGATTCTGGTTTGCTCAGACTTAAATAAAATAATCAGACAAATTCAGATTTTGATAAATAACCCCCTGTATGGTGTGAAAATAATTTCTCTGTTGTTCAATATTGTAATTAATTGCAAAATGAATAATATTTGACAAACGTTATTTTTATTAAAGTGCATTGGAATTTGTATTTATAACCAGCATTTATTTCTGAGAAATTCCTTATTTTTTCTTATATTTGCATGTGAATTTTTGAAACTGTATTGAAAGCACTATTTGAACCCCGGTGCATTTTTGAGTTATTTTTCTGCCAGACATTGGATCGGATCCATGCTATCTTTAGAACTCTCCGAGTGTAGTCATCGTGGAGTCATATGGATGTTGGAGATGTTGGAAAACGTCCAATTCTCGTTTTTACTCCCTACGCTACACGCGGCTCGGCAGTGTTTATGAACATTATATAAGAAGATTTTTTTTTTAAAAAAAACCCCAAATGTGTGGGAGTAAGTGACTAACATATATCTCAGCGGCTTTTGACAGTGCTTCATTAGGGGAGTTGAGGAGATTCTACGGGGGTTATTTACTAAACTCCAAATGCTAAAATCCTGAATTTGTGATTTTTTTTTTTTATAAAATCTGACTTTTAAAAAATCAGGAATTTTTCAGAATTTATTAAACCCCGAGAATGTAAAATCCCAAATTAGAAAATCCGGCATCTCAGACTTGTTGAGGTCGTATATAATTTAATGGGAGAAGTACCAATGATGTTTTGATGTGTGCTGGATTTCGTGAAATACCCCGAAGTTTTTGCGCAAAAAAGCATAAGAAATCGGAGTTTTTGGGTGAAAAATCTGAAAAAAACTTGAAAATCTGATTTTTTTCCCCCAAAGCAAATTTTCAGGAAAATGTAATAAATAAGCATACAAAACCTGAACGGATTTGATTGGAGTTTGTAGCAGAAAATGTTGAGATAAAATCGGACTTTGATAAATAAACCCCTACCTGTGTATTTGGCCCATTGGGACAGAGTTCCTCCATGTTTTATTGGACATCTGATGGATTGTAGGGAAATTGTCAGTTAACACTGATGCCCTGACTGCCATGGCAACGGAGTAGAATGATAATTACTGTAACTGTGGATGAATAGGACATTAAAGATCTTCAGATGAGCATTTGCTTGGCAGCAATTACAGTGAAGGAAAGAACGTTTGGGCACCTTGTTTGCTCATGTGCTGTTCTAAATGAATTCTACATTCTAAATTCTATTTTAAATTTGTGTCAAAGAAATGATAGGTCTTTAATGTCTTCCCTTCCCGATGTTCCAGTAGTTCATGGTTTTTCCATGACTGATCAAAACAGTAGGTAGGCGGCCATAATGTTTGTAGTTCCCTTGGACGCTCAGTCCCTTTGGCATGTGAGCCAATCATGTATGTCCATCTTTACACTGCCCATGTCATGAATTTGCTCAGTACTATAGCTCATTGATAAAGGAATGGGGACTGAGCAGAGAGGCATCCAGAGAAGCTTCTTGCACCAGTAACTTAAAGTGATAGTGACATAAAAAAATACTTTTCAAATTATTAATGTACATAAAAAAATTGCCTATAGGTTATGCTGATCATTTTCGATGATAGGTTTGCTTTTTTAAGAGATTGCTGCTTGAAGTTACTGTTTTGCCAACCTGATTGTCCCTTCTCAACCTGTCTGTTTAGAATAGCTAATGCAGAAATATGACAGACCCCTCATAGTGGAACATGGCGGATCAGATAGGCATGGAAATGCAACAGGAAGTACTTTGATGGCTTGTGCAATATGTGATATAGAAATGGTGTAATTACAGATGTCAGTATCTCTTTAACTTTATGGAGACTGGATGTCAGGACAGGATATTACCAGTGTAATAGAAAAAAAAATCATTAAAGGAGAACTACATCCTAACTAAAGAAGTGGGTAGAAATGTTGTACATGATGTTTTGTGCTTCTGTACCAGCCCAAGGCAACCACAGCCCTTTAGCAGTAAAGATCTGTGTCTCCAAAGATGCCCCAGTAGCTCCCCATCTTCTTTTCTGCTGATTCACTGATTCACATGCTCTGTGCTGCTGTCACTTACTGAGCTTAGGGAGCCACTCACAATATACAGTACACATAGAATAGAAATGTCACAATATAAGGCTGATTAGTAATTAATACACATAATTACTACATGGCAGCACAGAAACCAGTGCAATTAGCATCAGAATTGAATAATCAGCAAACCTGTAGCATCAGCTTATATTACAGCCAGGGAAGCTCATTTTCTGCTGGATAATTAGTGACGAGCCCTAAGCTTAGCTTCTCAACAGCCAATCAGAGCCCACTGAGCATGTGAGTGTCACAGACACTTTCCAAGATGGTGACCCCCTGTGACAAGTTTGAAGTCCTGGATCATTGCTGCTATTGACAAGCTCAAACTTTAGCCTCGTGCAATAAGTTCACTATATAAAATATGGCATTTTTAGCCATGTTAATTTTTAGTGTTCAGTTATCCTTTAATGTAGATTGCATCAGTGCTCAGCAGAGGACTTGGGCCAATTTTACTTTATATTTAAAGGAGAAGAAAAGTTACTGAGACAGTTTATTGGCAATAGATGAGCCACAATAGTGCAAGCTAGAATTCTATAATTATTCTGTTGAATGCTTTAACATACCTGAGTAAACAGCTCTAGAAGCTCTATCTCTGCTTGTTTAGGATAGCAGCTGCCATATTAGTTAGGCGTGACATCACTTCATGCCTGAGTCTCTCCCTGCTCACTCATAGTTTTCGACTCAGATTACAGCAGGTGGGATAAGGGAGGAGGAGCGAGCAAACTGAGCATGCTCAAGCCCTAGCCCTGGAGGTTTAAGCTAAAAACAGGAAGTCTGATAAAGAAGCCCATGAGTATGAAATAGAAGGAAAGAAATGTTGTGTTTCTTTTGTCAAAATAAACTTTGAGGGTTTACTGGGGTTTTATATAGACCTAAGCTTACTTAGATTTAAAGGTTCCTTCTCCTTTAAGCAACAAACCAACAACATAAAAATAAATTCCCATAAAAATGTTGGGTAGAAGAGAGCATTAAGCAAGATTTCAGTTGCAGTATCATTTAATAGGTTATTATATACTTCTCCAGCAGAAGAGCTTTATGTTCCACTGTCGCATTATTCAGTATAATGAAGTATTTGTGGCCTGACAGCCGTTCAGGCGAGTGATAGTGAATGTGTTATGTTTAGACAAGTGAGTAGAAACAGGGAACATTTGTCTCCTCATCATGCGGCAGCTCTCAGTGTGCCCAGGGCTCAGCAACCAGAGACTTGGATGGGAAATTGCTTTACTAAATCTCTGAAAAAGAAACTTGACGAATCCCAATTGCTCTTTCTCAACGTTTAGATCTTAAGACTTACTGGATTCTTTTTTATGGTCTAACTCAGCTGTACGAGCCAACAAGTCAACCTGGGGACCAATGACTCTCGTTTATTAGAGTTTAATCCTATATAATGAAGCCAGTCTTAAGGTGTGTTGTACTTAATTGGTACAATTAATACAGAAGCAGTTTCATCTTCAGCTATATTAAAGGAGAACAAAAGCCCAGTCTCATAATCCTTTCAGTATATGGGGCACCTCAGTATATGCGGCACTCGCTTTATTGCCTCCAGTTGAGTAACTAGACATTAGTGGGCCCACAGCAAATTATTTTTCAGAAAATGTTTAGCGGTTGGCTTGTTTTACCAATATTTATTGAAACTGTATATGAATTAGAGCCTCATGGGGTCCCTATACATCCTGGGCCCCCTAAAGCCACAGGGTCTGCTTCCTTTATTGTTACACCCCTGATTGTCTCCCAACCTTCATATTGCACATAGCTGTCTGGTTCAAACCCTCCTGCCCAATTTTGAGCATTATTAAACCCGGATAAATATTATCCAACCATGGACCTGATTCGATTCAGTGAGAAACAGTTATCTCATGGTTTATCAATTGAAAACTCATAGACGAGATAACATTTGAGGAGAAAAAAACTTTTCTCCAAATTCATTTCCAGGTTCCCCCAATAGACTTCAATGGAATTTTCACATGAATTGAATTGCATTCAAATTGAATTCCATCCATGAGTTTTCACGTGATAAACCTTTTTCTCACTGAATTGAATCTGTCCCCATGTTGGGTATCATGTCATAGCCCCAACCACAACATCAACAACCCACACCCCCAATTTCATGATCCGCTTGCTGCCATCATGACCCCACCTCTAAAATCACGCATCATGTGATTGTCTGGCTTTTGCAACTGGCAAACATGTGCTGAAACATCTCTTTTTCAGCATTTACAGCTCTTTTCACTTCTCCACACTCCTTATCTTCAGACTCCGATCATCAATGGTGACATATGTAGTCTGTAGATTCTCCTCTGCAGGGAGAGAATTGAGTGGCTGAAATTAACAGAATGATGTGGGGCCATAAGAGCAAGGCTCTTAGGGGGAAATTTTGAATTCTGTATATCGGCATAGAGTTGAGTTAAGGGAAGTTTCAATATGGCAGTTATTCAAACACTACACATACATGGCAAGTGCATCAAGAATAGCAAGGGCTTCCTTAAAGGTTTCCTAGAGTTGACTGTAATATCAGTTTGGGATGCTAATTTGCTGCCGACATCTGTAGTACTTTTATTTGAAGCTAATGCCACACAGGTGCCTGTTTCAAATTGGCCTTTGAGGATCATCATTGAATGAAGAAGGTCCATGAGGGTGGGGTACATTAAATGGACACTATGGAGAGTTCATTAAGTTACTTGCATCCAAAACTGTTCCCTGCGCTTCCATGTGGCTGCCAATGCTCTATACTGATAAATAAAGCACAACTGTGTCTATTCATAATGGCAAACCTTAGAGCTGCCACCACTCTGGTCCTGGCAGTAGCTTCAAGGTTTCAGCAGTGGGTTGAGTCAAAAGGCAGACCATATTTACACCCAGTGAATTGAGTGCAAGCTCCAATCTGAACGCAGGCTCCTAAAGTGACACTACCCCCTCTGAAAAGGCTAAAAGGATCTTGCACCTGATTCACATGAAGACTCAAGTTCCCTTATGTCCATTTGGGGCCATGGAGACGTAAGTCATATCATGGCTAAAATTAGACTGGAATTATGGTTAAAAAAAAAACAAACCTCACTGCATTATGGGTACAAAGTATGGCAAATTGGGGTGCACTTGTCCCTAAAGGAATTCCATTACTGGTTTTCTTAGAAGTTTTTTGCGATTGGGTTTTGAGATTTGTTTTGCAGCAAAGCCAATTATTTGTCAGTTACATGGTGACATCGGGTCTGGTGGGACATGGGGGGGAAAATTCAGCTTTTGGGCTTCTGCCGTCTCAGACCCACACCCACTGAAGACTCTGTGCTCCCCCTGACCTTGCTATTAGTGATGGGTAAATTTATTCGCCAAACGAGAATTTTCAATAAATTTTCTCGTTTCGCCTCCAGTGAAAAAATTTGCAGGGAAAATTTGCTGCCGAAAATTCGCCGGTGCCTCGATTTTGACGTAGGCATCAACATTTTTTTTTACGCAGTGACGGTTCAGACGCCGGCACCTATTTAGATGCCTGAGACGATAAACGCCCATTGACTTTAATGGTCGCCGGCGTCAAAATCGAGGTTTTGTGAATTTCACAGGAAATTCGCGAAATTCGTGGTGAAACGGGACAAATTCGCCCATCGCTACTTGCTGTGGACAGAAGCTAAAGAAAGATGGGGGAGGGGAAAGATGAGAGTTGTGGTGTTGAGTACCAAACCTGGGTGACGGTTCATGGTGACGTCAATATAAGTAGTAGTTATATTGTAGAGGTAATGAGAGAACACACACTTCCAACGCAATTTCATGCATTGATAATCACTTGACCAACAATGTTGTGTTTTTTGTCTGCAACATTTAATTTTTGCCCTCTTGCTGTGGAGTTCAGAAGAAACCTATAGACACTGGATGCTAAGCAAGCTTTAGATTCACCTGGGAGCTTTTCTTTCTCCGAAAAACATTTTAACAAAAGTTATTTTCTCACGTAAGTCCAAGCCGGTGGATAGTAATGTGACACCCCATCACCTGTACTGCTGCACTGCATATTTATTAATAACACAACGAGATGTAACAATACAGCAGTGAGTCACCTGCTTCAGGCTGCAATCTGCTTACTGTCTGTGTTCTATAGGATTCATTGCCTCTCGGAAAGGTTTCTTGGAATGATAAAAGAATGGATGAATTGATGCTCATTTATTAGCTCGGCACCCTAAAATATCCAGTTAGGAAACCTCAAAATTGTAACGTTTTATAATGATACGCCCTTAAGCATCAGATACACATACCTTGGTTTCTGTAGGTTGAACTGGTGATGAATGTCTTCACTGCTTCTTTATTCATTACCTGATTCTATTGCACATAACAAATATATGAGGTTCTGTAGGACGATAAACCCTAAGAACATGCCAATCTCTTACCGATTACTCAAGAGCTTGAAGACATCAGGGGACCCCTAAACTTTTATAGGGAAAAACCGTAGATGGCTGAAGGCAATTTATTGAGTGTAGATGTCACAAAATAAGTCAGATTTACAATAAACTTACTGTTTACTTATTAATGTCTCATTATGCAGAAGGGACATTGTTTGAAGGGCATGAAATTTCCCAAAAACCTCTATCCAAATTACTTTATATTATTAACACCATAGAGGTTGTTTATGACCCCAGGGTGCAGGTGCAAGAGCACTAAGGGGTTTAGGAGCTCATTTGGGAAGGGACTTGCCAGATAAAAACTCTGTGCTTCGGAATGATGGCAAAGTAGGGGCGGGTAGGGGGTGGGAGAGTTGGATGCCATTTTGAATTGAACTTGGTCTAACACAGGCCACACTCAATTCAAAGCACAATCTGCAGGCCTCTGTGCTCCAAAACAGAGGTCAGTGGCTATTTGTACAATGACCCAAAGTACAGAAAACAACCTGGTAGAAACTTTTTTTGCAATTTGCACACTGTGTGGGGAATTGTTATTGAGCCCTCATAATTTTTGTAAGACTGGCCATGTTAAAGGGCAGATTTATCAACATTCAAGATCATTCAAGTTTTTTGCCTGATTCAGAGGCAAAAATAACTTGTCTTCACTTTTTTCAGAACTCAAATATTCAAGATTTATCAAATTTTAAAAAAAAAACAGCAGCTCAAGAGTTTCTGTAGAAGTTTATGGAAGTTGTATTTTCAAATGAGTCTCTGTGTATCTTAACTTGAGTATTTTAAATGTTGAGTTTTTTGAGATAAGTGCAATATAGAATATATAATATGTTTCAGGCTCATTGAAAATGAAGAATTTGATTTTAGTGTGCCGAGATGGTTTGTCATATTTTTAAGCCAGCAGGTTTTTAAAATTCTCTTTTTTATCATAAATACGCTAACAATTGAGATTATTCATGTTTTCATATTTTTTCAAATTTGAAAAAAATTTAAAATACTTGAAATTGAATTTGAATATCTAAGTATTTTAGGGATGCATTGAATCCAGGATATAGTTCAGTATTCAGCAAGGATTTGGCCTTTTTCAGCAGGATTTAGATTCGGCTAAATCCTCGTGCCTGGACGAACCGAATCCAAATCCTAATTTACACATGTCAATTTGGGATGGGAAGGGAAATCATTTAGCTTTTTGTCACAAAATGAAGTCACAAGTAAAAAATGTTTTTTCCACTTTTTCCCTTCCCGTCCCTATTTTGCATATGCAAATTAGGATTCAGATTTGGTTTGGTATTCGGCCAAATCTTTTAATTAAGGATTCAGGGATTCTGCCAAATCCTAAATAGTGGATTTGATGCATCCCTAGTATATTTTAATGTATGTATTTGTGTATTTTAAAATCTTAGTTTTTGAGAAAAAGTTCGAAATGTCATTGAAAACTGTGCAGTTTTGGTTTGTTAAATGTTTTTTTTTTTCATAAAACAGTTTCCCCAATTTTTCAAATATGAAAAATACTTGATATTGAATTTGCTTCTGTTTCATGAGGAATTGGTAATAAAATATCTATGCTCTAGTAGTCTGTTGGCTGATGACAACTAATATCTATGATATAATATAATACAGTACTGATGATACATTGCCCTTTGTTTTTCTACCTGCACATGCGCTCACAGTTGCTGTTACCCTAATCACATTTTTATGAAATAATGTTGCAAATCAAGGATTCGGCTATAGATCATTGAAATGATCCTGCAAGTTTGATTGCAGCAAGTATGGAATGTGCTTGGGGAAAAAAAAGATATGGGGAGGCCCATTTATCAACATTCTCATTATAGTGGTATTAGAGCTTTTTGAAACCACAAATGAACTAATTTTCTCTAAACCCAAACTAATACCATGTAATTTATTATAAAAAGTACAAACAGGAAAAAAATTGCTGAACAATGCAGTCAGAAATCCAAAAAACTCTCAAACCTCCAAAAATGGCTAAAAAAAAGGTCCAATAAGGTCAGCGCAGTTCCCATTGATTTCTATGGGACCTCGACTGCTTCTACTTGCAAAGTTTTGTATTAGAGTTTTTCATGGTTTTTACACTTTTTTAAATTTCTCTAAAACACTAAAAATTCAAGATTTATAAACACCAAGAAACAAATTCTTGGATAAAAAAATAAATCCGCATATTTATGAATCTCTTTTGCATTACATCACAGAAAATAGCTTTTTCAAATAGTTTAAGCCTCTTATTAGCGTCATCGTTGAGCTGTAACAGAATTGAGTTGACCAGCTTAAACCAGTCAAACACATTGATCATACCAGTAAATAATTGTATAAATGTTGAATTAGGAGAGTAAAGGTTTTGTTACATTTTTGTCTTTAGGCTGGGCCCAAAGGTGAGGGCACCTAAGGGAAGGCACAACCCTCATTTTTCTGCATCAGTTTATAATACATGGAAAGTTCAATTTATGAGCTTTCACATTTCAAACTTTTTTTAGTACTTCAATTGCCTAAAAACGCAAATGTTATCTCGATCACTGGCATATTTCATGAATCAGACAAAATGTGATTGTGTCAGTTCATAGCAGAAAACCCAATCACATTTTCCATTGAAATTTTGAGAATTTATCATTAAATCTCTAGAAATTTGGTGTTTGGAAAACTTGAATTTAAAAAGAATTGGGGATGGTATTTTCTTGCCTTGGTTTTCTCAAATTTTGGAAAAAAAAACCCAAAATCTTGAATTTATCATTAAACCTCTAGAAATTTGGTGTTTGGAAAACTTGAATTTAAAAAGAATTGGGGATGGTATTTTCTTGCCTTGATTTTCTCAAATTTTGGAAAAAAACCCCCCAAAATCTTGAATTTTAATAAGTCTTACTAAAGCAACCTCTTAATATTTGCATCTAGCAGGAACCCAGCTTCTTTGTGCCATTTCCAGCTTCAGTGGTGTATCTGAACCAATCCTCCCAGGCTGATGGGAGCTTAGAAACCCTATAAGCTTTACACTTTACTTACCCACCCCCATGATAAATTATCCCTATTTTATCTTGTGCCCTATCTTCCTTTGTGCTATTTCAAGACTTAATCTCAAAGAACCCAAATGATAATATTGCCATTTGCAGCCAAGTAGCGAAATCTTTCCCGCAAAATTCACAAAACGGCAAAAAATTCTCGGAAAATTGCGGAAATGGAAAGTTCACAAACAATTCATGAAGTGACGTTTTCATAAAAAATAAGTGAAATTCTGACGTTTTCACTAAACATTCATGAAACTCGGACGTTTTCAAGCAAAATTGAGCAATTAAAACCTTTTCACCAAAAAATTGAGCATTTCAAAGTTTTCACGAAAAAATAGCGAAAATCAGAAATTGCAGAATTGCCGAATTTTCGCAAGAGATTCGCGAATTTGCTGGCGGCGAAATGCGTGAATTCATCGCAAATTAGTGCCTGGCGAATTTATTCGCTCATCACTAAAGCCAAGGATTCTGACCTGTTCTTATTGCTAGAGGTCTCATTAAAGGAATATTCAGAAGTGGCTTAATTAAGATGAATTATAGAATTATTTCTGTTTGCCCAAATACAAATGCATTTCACAATGGCCATTCATGTTGAGTCTAATAATGAAGGTGGATTTTGAGAGAACGTAATATGCATAATTGAAAAACAAGGCGAAGCTGATTTCTGCCTACAAGGACATAATCAATTGAGGCTTCGTAATTATATGTGCATGGAATTGCTTTGCGGTAATTAGGAAAAATAAGCATATTTATTAAGTCTGCTATCATCTCGTCTGTACGTGAAATCAGATTTAATAAACTGTGTACAAATGTAATAAAGAAGCCACTTTCTGATTTCAATAATGAAAATGCTACTGTAATGTGAAAATAATCGAATAATCACCAAACACTACAAATATGAAACAATTCTACTTTTAAGGAGCCAAAACAAATCTGGGGGCATATTTACAATATGTCAAACTCTAGAAGGTTTCCCAGCAGTTCAATGTTTTTGCAAAATCAGATGCAACTCCCTCCTTGTGCCACCGAATTTGTCAATTTATCACAAGAAAATTTACAGCCTTGAGCAGTCAAATTTAATTCTTGCCTGTTGGTGTTAGAGTTCAGTGCAGCTTGGAACTCTAACATTTGATTCATAATTGGCACTATTAGCAATGCTGAAATAGTCTTGTAAATATGAACCATGCACATTGTTGCCGCTCATAAATGGAGGACAACATTTTAGAAATCATCTCAATAGCTTGTTTATACTGAAGCACATTATGAAAACCAATCTACACATAGCGGCACATTTACTTAGGGTCGAATATCGAGGGTTAATTAACCCTCGATATTCGACCGTCGAAGTAAAATCCTTCAACTACGAATATCGAAGTCAAAGGATTTACCGCATTTCCTACGATCGAACGATTCAAAGTATTTTAATCCATCAATCAAACGATTTTCCTTCGATCAGAAAATTGATTGATTGTTCGGTAGGTTTTAGGTGGCAAAGTACTTGGTCGAAGTTTTTTTTAAAGAGACAGTACTTCGACTATCGAATGGATTATTAGTTTGAATCGTTCGATTCGAAGTCAAAGGTCGAAGTAGCCAATTTGATGGTCGAAGTAGCCAAAAAAAATTCGAAATTCAAAGTTTTTTTTCTTCTATTTCTTCACTCGAGCTAAGTAAATGTGCCCCTATTATAAAGTACCAAACTTTGTTATAGTATAGCAGTTGCTCAGAAATATATATATATATATATATATATATATCCAAACGTACCCGCACTCTTATTCCATTGTTCAATGTTGGGTGCTTGGTCAAAGAAGTTTTATGTAATGTTCAGAATGGACCAGCACTCCAGTAGTCTTCAAACAAATGTGTACTGTAAACTCCTTAAAGATAATGCCCAGGTTGGATATGAACTAAGGAGCCCAATGTTACAAGGTAGTACTGCTAACCACCCCACCATCTAATATTTGTTTTTCATTTTAAAGGCTAAGTAAGCTTTTTATTGTAAACTCCCCTATTATCCCCTAAATTATTTTAAACATCCCCCAGAATAACATACCTTTACATTGCATTGAGTCTTTTTTCTTTTCCAAATTACAAGCAGTTCTTTTAGCTCCTTTCTTTTCTAACATGGAATGCTGCTCCTTTTCCTGAGCTTTCCTTCTCTCTTCAACTATGAAGACCTACTAGCCATGCTCATTGGCTCTGCTTCAATAGAAATCAACCAGACATGCACAGTAGGCATCTATTGAGGTCTTCATAGTCCAAGAGAGAGAAGGAGAACACAGAAAAGAAAAGGGGGAAGTTAAGCTGCTTGTAATTTAGAAACCAAAAAAAATTAGTTAGATGGATGTTTAGAGAAATTTTAGAGAAACCTTTAGAGATTCTTTAGATTCTTTAAAGGAATTGTTCAGTATAAAAATAAAAACTGTGTAAATAAATAGGCTGTGCAAAATAAAAAATGTTTTCAAGATAGTGAGTTAGCCAAAAATGTAATATATAAAGGCTCCCATGGGGGCATGTTCACTAACATTGGAGATAAATATCTCCAGAGATGTTGCCCATAGCTAGTGATGGGCGATTTGTCCCGCGAGTTAGAAAAACGAATTGAAGTCAATGGGCGTCAAAATTATTTTGACGCATGTCAATTTAGACATCCGCAACAATATTTATAGGCGCGCCTACTATGTGCAAATGCATTAAAGTCAATAGGTGTCGGAATCATTTTGATTTATGCAAGCGACTATTCTGACAGACGCTCACATTTTTTTGATGCGGCGGAAATTTACCTCGAATTCACACCTGGCGAATTTATTCGCCCATTACTACCCATAGCAACCAATCAGATCTTTGCTTTTGCTTTCTAACTTGTAGGGGACTGTTTAAATCTGATTGCTGGTTGGTTGCCATGGGCAACATCTCCTGAGATCCCCATGGTTTCCCCTGGTTGGTTACCAGTAGTGATGAGCGAAATTTTTCGCCAAGTTTTGCAGTGAAAATGACACCTATAGACTTTAATGGGTGAAACAATTTGCTGAGAATCAAAAATTTGTTGCACAGTTTGTCGCACCTTAAAAAACATTTTGTCACCCTTAGCCTTCAATGCATTTTGGCTTATTTTCGCTGTTTCGTGAATTTTTGGCGAGGGGAAAAGGGTCAGATTCACCCATCACTATACCAGGAAGAAGCCAGTGACTTGAGGGGGGGGGGCACATGGGTCATTGTTGTTGCTTTTGAATCTGACCTGCATGTTAAAGATCAATTACAAACTCACTGAACAGTTATGTCCCATGTGGCCCCCCTTATAGTCACTGACTAACTCAGAGTTAGAGAGCTGAAAAGCAGGAAGTAGTGTTCTGGCTACTATGTTACACATCCAGTCACTCCAGCCTTTATACATTACATTTGTGCCTAACTAACTATATTAGATAAATTTTTTATTTTGCACAGCCCTACCTAGTTTTTATTTTTACACTGAACTCTTCCTTTAAGGAAAATAAATAAGCTGGAATAAAAATAAACCGATTTTTGTAACAGTTTCCACCCAGTATTTATGGTACAGCTGCCTTGATAGTCAGGAGCACCTGATGTGGGTCGACCCCGGCACCTTGACGCCGGCATGATGACATCAGGCGCCCGGCGCGATAAATTGAAAATAAAAGAACTTCTAGGTCATGGGTTCAATGCCCGATTAAAGGAATTGCTGACTTGTGTTCCTTGAGTCCTAAATTGTTGTTTCCTTGATTCCTGAATTCTTCCTTGACCCTGATTACTGCTGCCTGCCTTTTGAACCTTTGCCTGAATTTGACCATGCTTTCGCTTGGATGCTGCTGAACTTGGACTTTTTCCCCGAAACTTTCTCCTTGGTCCGGACTTCTCCCGCAGGTAGATATATATATTACTAGGGTTTGGAAATGAGACCATTGAACTCAGGCTCAGTACCAGGACAATGTGTCATCTGACCTTGTTACTATTGGCACAGAAACCAATGTATTTGCTTCGACGAGTAAAAGCAAAATGCTTAATGGCTGCTAAATAGTGATGGGCGAATTTATTCGCCAGGCGCAAATTTGTAGCGAATTTGCGCGATTCGCCGCCAGCAAATAAATTCGTGAAACGCCCGCAAAAATTCGCGGCAAAAATTCGCTGGCGTCCAATTTTTTTTTTTTCGAAAAAACGGACGCTGGCGTCAAAAAACGGGACGCCGGCGCCGTTTCGCGAATTTTTCGCCGTTTCGTGAATTCGCCCATCACTACTGCTAAATTAAACCAGAGCAACGAATCAGATGTTTGCTTTCAAACAGGGGACAAGTAAATGGTATCTGATGATAATGCAAACTTTGGAAATGTTTATTACAAATGCATTTGTTTTATTTTTACAGTTCGGATAAGTAGTTATATTCTCAACAGGGTGAACCCATTGTAATGGAAGGAAGCTTCAAAATAACTGATGGATCATAAAAACCCTTGCTTTGTATTAATGTGACTGGTTCTTATTTGTCTCCAAGTCAGACAGTTTACTTTGTGCCTGAGCTTTTTCATTTCATGGTGTTGAAACAGAAAAGTGCCTTCTTTGTAGTCTTGCTTGAAGAATAAATGTTAATTTTAATTCCAGGGGAATGATTTTAAAGGGAGTCTGCTCAGCAATGCGATTGCCTGAAGAAATGTACCGTTGACTTCATTAAATTGTTTTTTTTCCTTCACTCTAAATGTTCTGGATTAAGGCGACAGGTGAAACTTGTAAACAACCGAACAAAACAGAGAGGGAAAGAAATCAGAAGCAAAAGTCCCAAGTAACTCGGTTTAATTGCGTTTCAGAGAGAGATGTTTTTAGTTCAACTTTATCATAGATTTATTAGGTTATTGGAGAGGAAAAGATAAAAGGTTTTTGTAAGGGGTAAGGGAGTCATACAAATCTAGAATGTAGAAGTGATTACTTCCAGCTAACAGAAAAACAGAAAAAAACAGATAATGGCTCCTAGCAACAAGTAAGTAAGAGGTCTATTTAAAACAGACCTTCCATAGAGGCTTGTGGTTGGTCCTCTGCTTCTGATCCCAATTGTGTTGCCATTAGGGATGTACCGAATCCAGGATTCGGATTTTTTCAGCAGGATTCAGATTTGGCCAAATCCTTGTGTCTGGCTGAATCCTAATTTGCATATGTAAATTAGGGGCGGAGAGGGAATCACGTGAATTTTCATCACAAAACAAGGAAGTGAAAAAATGTTCACACTTTTTCCTTTCCTGCCCCTTATTTGCATATGCAAATAAGGATTCGGGTTCGGTATTCGGCCAAATCCTTCAGAAAGGATTCGGTGCATCCCTAGTTGCCATATCCCTTTGTGACAGTTGTCTAGCAACTGCCCTGGAACCAATGTCCGAGTAGTAGAAAACCAAGAGGGGTATTTTTGAATCCTTTGGATCAGTGATCCCCGACCAGTGGCTCACGAGCAACATGTTGCTCACCCACCTCTTAGATGTTGCTCCCAGTTGCCTCCTCTTTATCTTTGAGATATAACCTTAAGTTTAGTGTAATATCTATTCTTACTGAGCCCAAGAAGACTTATCCTATAGACTAGATCTCCTTAGCCTTAGAACAGTGATCCCCAACCAGTGGCTCATGAGCAACGTGTTGCTCACCAACCTCTTGAATGGTGCTACCTCAAAGCAGGTGCTTATTTTTAATTCCTGGCTTGGAGGCAAGTTTTGGTTGCATAAAAACCAGGTGTACTGCCAAACAGAGTCTCCTGTAGGCTGGGAGTCCAAATAGCCAATCAGGGCCCTTATTTGGTATTCTCCAGGAACATTTTGCATGCTTGTGTTGCTCCCCTTCTCTTTTTACATTTGAATGTGGCTCATGGGTAAAACTATTTGGGGACCCCGGGTATCAGAGCAAGACTGTGGGAGGAGAATACAACCCAATAGTCCAGAAGAGCAGGTTTTAAAGACAGTGGAACTAGAAATGCAGAAGGAAGGTGCAAAACTGGAGGGCCAGATTCCAAACACTCCTAGGGCTTAATGCTAAACAAGCTCACAAGCAATTATTTACTATTTTTACAGTTCCCAACTAATGAGTGTTGTTAATGAGTTCAGCGTCTAAACACAAGAGTACGGAATGGGATTTTAGTGCTTTCTCTACTCAACTGAAGCTATGGTATCCACTCCTCTTAAATCTTATGTAACCATGAATTCAAATTACTTTTGTAGGAAACAGTATCAAGCTGTGGGTTATTTTGATGGAGCTTTAGTTGGACCGTCCCAGAAATATTGTTTAGGAGAGGACATTCTTGGGTACAAAGAAAGCCTAGAATGACAAAACTATAATAAAACAAGTCAGGAACCCTTTATTTTACAATCATTTTTGTACATAGGTGACAAGGAATGGGCAGCTAAGGGGAGTTCTCTCAAAAGACTTCTGTCGCAGCAAAACAATAGTAAGAGCACTTAATCCTCTGCCCAACTTTCCTAACCTTGAAAATTCAGTAAATTAACATGGATATCATGAATCACTAAAGCTGGCCATAGATGTTGAGATTCGATCCTCATCGTGAGACCACGATTTTCTCGGAACGATCGTACGAATTGACCATCAACTAAAAAGACCAATTTGCCAGGAAAACAAAGGGGAGCTGCCTGCTTGGCCCTGCAAACATAGATACATTGTACTGGGACCGACAAAGATTTTTTGACCTGGCTGATCAATTTCCTGACAGATGTCGGCCGAAAAATTGTAAGATTTATGATCGATCATCTAGAATATGCTGTACAGTTTTGGTCTCCATCACTCAAACAGGACATTATTGTATTAGAGAGGGTACAGAGAAGGGCAACTAAGCTGGTAAAGGGAAAATCTTAGCTATGAGGAAAGACTGGCCAAATTGGGGATGTTCACGCTGGAGAAGAGGCGCTTAAGGGGTGATATGATAACTATGTATAAATATATAAGGGGATCATATAATAATCTCTCTAATGATTTATTTACCAGTAGGTCTTTCCAGCTGACACGAGGTCACCCATTCCGATTAGAAGAAAAGAGATTCTGCCTAAATATTGGGAAGGGGTTTGTTACAGTGAGAGCTGTGAAGATGTGGAATTGTCTCCCTGAATCAGTGGTACAGGCTGATACATTAGATAGGTACAAGGAAGGGTCGGATGCTGTATTCACCAGTAGCTCCTCCCAGCAGACAGGAGGGAGCCAATGAGATTGGAGGAGGGAAAGGGGTGTTACAGGGAGAGCTGGGAAGTGAATCAGGGGTACAGGCTGATACATTAGATAGGTATAAGAAGGGGTTGGATGGCTTTTTAGGAAGTGAGGGAATACAGGGTTATGGGAGATAGCTCATAGTACAAGTTGATCCAGGGACTAGTCTGATTGCCATTTTGGAGTCAGGAAGGAATTTTTCCCCCTCTAAGGCAAATTGGAGAGGCTTCAGATGTTTTTTTTTTGCCTTCCTCTGGATCAACTGGCAGATAGGTAGTTAAAAAAAAAAGGTTGAACTCGATGGACATGTGTCTTTTTTCAACCTTACTTACTATGTTAAGGATTGGTCGGACTTCCCTAAAATCGGTCGTTCGGCAAGAAGAATAGTCGCGTCTATGGGGAGCTTTACACTCTTGGACTCCTGTCTATGTTTAGAACACAAATACTTTGTTGTTGCCACTAGTTCTGTTTTGCATTCTTTGGGGATCTACATTGAGATTCCTTTCTGCAGGCTGTTGTTCCAAACACTAAAGAATGATAGATATAACAGATTTCTTATTGAGATGCCAGGACTTATCATGTTTTGTAGACCTTAGATATTCAGTCTATGTACACAAATCCTCTACTTCAAGAGGGGAATGAATGTGCAGAGGAGGCATTATTAAATGAAAGTCTAAATGTACTTTTGGTTGAGTTACTGACCTTGTCCATGACTATGGAACTTTCAGGACTCCCCTGGTATATAAAGAATAAAAAGAGACTCACAAGTGTCTCACACTAACATAGAACTTGATTGAGGCTTTGGAAGGAAACTTGTGTAGTGAGGAGTAGCTTATGTCCAATAATGTACCAAATCATAATATCCGGGGAGAAGAAAGAAGCATGGGCAGACAGTCCAAGGTTGAGACAGCAGCAAGGTTCACAGTCAAAGAAGCAATCCACAGCCATAGAAGTAGTCAGCTGTGCCAGAACCAAAGGATCCATATTACCAATAAAAAAGGAAAACAATATTTTGCCATCAGAAACAGTCACTTCATTAAATGTTGCCTGGGATTTGTGGATGATCTATTATTAATATTGTCAGGAGCAGGGTTTGTGGGCCCTCCAGACCCAGACCTGCTTCTCACCCTGGGAGCTGCATCTTTACTTCCACCCGGGCCTGATTGCAGCCACTACAAGATAAAATAATGTACGGTGGAGGGCAGAGGGGGGTTGTGGCTGGTGGGCCCAGGGGCAGAGAGGGGTTGCACTGGGGCGGGGAGCCAAAGAGCCAAAGGGGTGTGTGCTGGCCCCTGAGGCAGACCCCCCAGTCTGAAGTTGGTCAAGAACCTCGTCTTGGTGGAGATGGGAGAGCATTAAATTTAGTGCATTATGTTAAAATTCACTTTTACTTATCAACCAACCTCTATTACCTACATGTATGAACTGCTAACTAAGAGATAGATTTATCAAGGGTCGGACTTCGAGTTTATAGAACTTTCGAAAAACTTCCATCAACTCAAAATTCTAAATAAAAAAAACCAATCAAAACTTATTAAAAAAATAGATTTTTTAAAATTGGCGTGAATAGGATAAACCTGCAAACTCAAATCGAATTCGAATAAAATTAGATTCGAGTTTTTTTCTCCAAAAAAATGTGATTTTTAAATGACCACCAAATGACTCCAAAATGCTTGTAGGCTATCCCCCATAGATTAAAACATCAATTCAACAGGTTTTAGATTTTAGAGGTGAATAGTCAAATTCGAATTCTTAAAAGGACAGTGCATGATAAATTTTGAATTTCATTTTTTTTTTAAAAAACTCGAATCGAACTTGGACTATTCCCTAGTCGAATTACGCTAAATAAACCAGAAAATTAAAAATTTTAAATTCAAAATTTGAATTTTCAATTCGACCCTTGATAAATCTGCCCCTAAATGTGACAACCATTTGCATTTAGATTTATCTGTTAAATCTTACATAGGAATTATTTGCTGCTTGAATTTTTTTTTCAAAATACGTGGAGGCACATTTACTTAGGGTCGAATATCGAGGGTTAATTAACCCTCTATATTAAGCCGCAGTAAAATCCTTCGGCTTCGAATATCGAAGTCGAAAGATTTACCGCATTTAGTACGAGCGAACGGTCGAAGGAAAAATCATTCGATCGAATGATCAAATCCTTCGAATCGAAGGATTTTAATCCATCGATCGAACGATTTTCCTTCGAAGGTCGAAGTTAGAGATGTCGCGAACTGTTCGCCGGCGAACTTGTTCGCGCGAACATCGGGTGTTCGCGCTCGCCGGAAGTTCGCGAACGTCGCGCGACGTTCGCCATTTTGGGTTCGCCATTGTTGGCGCTTTTTTTTGCCCTCTCACCCCAGACCAGCAGGTACATGGCAGCCAATCAGGAAGCTCTCCCCTGGACCACTCCCCTTCCCTATAAAAACCGAAGCCCTGCAGCGTTTTTTCACTCTGCCTGTGTGTGATGAAGAGATAGTGTAGGGAGAGAGCTGCTGCCTGTTAGTGATTTCAGGGACAGTTGAAAGTTTGCTGGCTAGTAATCGTTTTGATACTGCTCTGTTATTGGAGGGACAGAAGTCTGCAGGGGTTTGAGGGACATTTAAGCTTAGGTAGCTTTGCTGGCTAGTAATCTACCTTCTACTGCAGTGCTCTGTATGTAGCTGCAGTGGGCAGCTGTCCTGCTTCTGATCTCATCTGCTGACTGCTGCAATAACAGTAGTCCTTGTAAGGACTGCTTTTATTTATTTTTTTGTTGTTTTACTACTACTACTACTACTACTATAAGAGCCCAGTGCTATTAGTCTAGCAGTGTTGGGGAGTGGGACTGGTGTGCTAATCTGCTGCTCCTAGTAGTTCAGCAGCACCAACTTTAATTTTTTTTTTTTAATATTCATTTTTTTTTTATTTTACTTTTTTTTATTTTACTACCGCTGTAGTAGTGTATAAGTTGACCTTTTAGGCATTATTTGCCCTGTAGGCATTATTTGCACACTGTTTTCTTCAACCCGCCATCTAGCTGTGTGACCTTGTTCACATTCTGTCTAAATATCCATAATATTACCGTCTCCAGAAAAAACACCGGAGTGACTTTTTTCAAGCAGCCATAATATATTTTACGTAATCCGTATCCACCGCTGTAGTAGTGTATACGTTGACCTTGTAGGCATTATTTGCACACTGTTTTCTTCAACCCGCCATCTAGCTGTGTGACCTTGTTCACATTCTGTCTAAATATCCATAATATTACCGTCTCCAGAAAAAACACCGGAGTGACTTTTTTCAAGCAGCATTCATATATTTTACGTAATCCGTATCCACCGCTGTAGTAGTGTATACGTTGACCTTGTAGGCATTATTTGCACACTGTTTTCTTCAACCCGCCATCTAGCTGTGTGACCTTGTTCACATTCTGTCTAAATATCCATAATATTACCGTCTCCAGAAAAAACACCGGAGTGACTTTTTCAAGCAGCATTCATATATTTTACGTAATCCGTATCCACCGCTGTAGTAGTGTATACGTTGACCTTGTAGGCATTATTTGCACACTGTTTTCTTCAACCCGCCATCTAGCTGTGTGACCTTGTTCACATTCTGTCTAAATATCCATAATATTACCGTCTCCAGAAAAAACACCGGAGTGACTTTTTTCAAGCAGCCATAATATATTTTACGTAATCCGTATCCACCGCTGTAGTAGTGTATACGTTGACCTTGTAGGCATTATTTGCACACTGTTTTCTTCAACCCGCCATCTAGCTGTGTGACCTTGTTCACATTCTGTCTAAATATCCATAATATTACCGTCTCCAGAAAAAACACCGGAGTGACTTTTTTCAAGCAGCCATAATATATTTTACGTAATCCGTATCCACCGCTGTAGTAGTGTATACGTTGACCTTGTAGGCATTATTTGCACACTGTTTTCTTCAACCCGCCATCTAGCTGTGTGACCTTGTTCACATTCTGTCTAAATATCCATAATATTACCGTCTCCAGAAAAAACACCGGAGTGACTTTTTTCAAGCAGCCATAATATATTTTACGTAATCCGTATCCACCGCTGTAGTAGTGTATACGTTGACCTTGTAGGCATTATTTGCACACTGTTTTCTTCAACCCGCCATCTAGCTGTGTGACCTTGTTCACATTCTGTCTAAATATCCATAATATTACCGTCTCCAGAAAAAACACCGGAGTGACTTTTTTCAAGCAGCCATAATATATTTTACGTAATCCGTATCCACCGCTGTAGTAGTGTATACGTTGACCTTGTAGGCATTATTTGCACACTGTTTTCTTCAACCCGCCATCTAGCTGTGTGACCTTGTTCACATTCTGTCTAAATATCCATAATATTACCGTCTCCAGAAAAAACACCGGAGTGACTTTTTTCAAGCAGCCATAATATATTTTACGTAATCCGTATCCACCGCTGTAGTAGTGTATACGTTGACCTTGTAGGCATTGTTTGCCCAGTTTTTTTGGCCGCAGCCACTGAAGCACAGAGGCCAGAAAAAATATGCCATATAAATGCTGAAAATAGTCATTTTTTGCCATACGTTGACTCAACGTATATGGCAAAAAATTACTATTTTCAGCATTTATATGGCATATTTTTTCTGGCAACTGTGCTTCAGTGGCTGCAACCAAAAAAACTGGGCAAACAATGCCTACAAGGTCAACGTATGGCAAAAAATGACTATTTTCAGCATTTATATGGCATATTTTTTCTGGCAACTGTGCTTCAGTGGCTGCAACCAAAAAAACTGGGCAAACAATGTCTACAAGGTCAACGTATGGCGAAAAAATTACTATTTTCAGCATTTATATGGCATATTTTTTATGGCAACTGTGCTTCAGTGGCTGCGTCCAAAAAAACTGGGCAAACAATGCCTACAAGGTCAACGTATGGCAGTTGTTTAAAGAGAACAGTAGATTACTAGCCAGCAAAGCTACCTAAGCTAAAATGTCCCTCAAATCCCTGCAGACTTCTGTCCCTCCAATACAGAGCAGTATCAAGCAGATTACTAGCCAGCAAACTTACTATCATCTGTCCCTGAAATCACTAACAGCTCTCCCCCTACACTATCTCTTCCAAGCACACACAGGCAGATTTTTCAGATACATTTTTGCCCTTGATCCCCCTCTGGCATGCCACTGTCCAGGTCGTTGCACCCTTTAAACAACTTTAAAATCATTTTTCTGGCCAGAAATGTCTTTTCTAGATGTTAAAGTTCGCCTTCCCATTGAAGTCTATGGGGTTCGCGAACCGTTCGCGAACCGCTCGCATTTTTGCGCAAGTTCGCGAATATGTTCGCGAACTTTTTTTCCGACGTTCGCTACATCCCTAGTCGAAGTAGCCAATTCGATGGTCGAAGTAGCCAAAAAAATACTTTGAAATTCGAAGGATTTTTTTATTCTAATCCTTCACTCGAGCTTAGTAAATGTGCCCCCTAGTGTAGATTGTTCCTTTGAAATATGTACCTCTCCCTGTCAAGTATATTAACTATGCATTCTGTATATTGACTAAAATCCCTACTAAACATATTCTTATAATCTATCAAGCACATTTTCCCCCCAAGGCAAAGTAGAAAATGCTTGATGTAAATTGTTTGATATCGACATTAAAGTGTCTTGACCTAAAACTGATTAATTTTCAACAGATGTCTATTTTAAGAAAGCATTCTCTGAATTTCCACAGATACTAGGAGTCGCTTATATTTGCTTTAGAAATGGTAGATTTTTTTCCGGGGACAGAAGAATTTTCAGTAGTTTATAGAGCACAATTAAATGATTCCTCATGGTGAAAGATTTCGATATAATTTCTTTTGCAGAGTGTTTGAAATTGCTTTTTAAAAATATCTATTTTCTTTTTTACTATCTTGGATGCTAGAACATTTTCCAGTAATAGATTTCCGAACGCCACAAATTGGTATTCTGCCACAGTCGATGCATTTTTGACGGCAAATCCAGACACAATGAGAAGCAGAGCCTCATCAAATGTGTATCAAATAAATCCCAATATACACTTCTTACAAATTAAATCATCATTTATTCTTTAGATATCATTCTGTGTTGTAAGGTTGATATCAACCAAACCTTCAGCACCAGAAATGGCTAGTAAATGTGAATCATACGGAGTATTGGGAAAACTCAGGGTGTCAAGGTGTTCCTTGTGTATTTTTGGTTTCAAATTGATGAATTGTAATATAGTTTAAATATATATTTAATAAAAAAAATTCTTGTTTCAAGATTGGCAATATCTGAGATGTTCTACTTTTCAAGAAGATTATTGTAAATTCTAGTCTTCTGTGTTAAAGAAAATGTGGGAAATGATGGGACTTGTACAATACAAACAGGGGTCCTGCAGTAAATTAGTAAACTTTTTTGGTGATTCAAAATTCACACATAGGGCCAGATTCAGAGAGAAAAGATTTAGAACTCTAAGGGTGTTATTTACTAAACTCCGAATGCAAAAATCTTGAAAAATTTGTGATTTTTTAAAATAAAATCTGACTTTTAATAAATCACAAATTTGTTTGAATTTATTAAACCCCAAGGATGGAAAAGTCAGAATCAGAAAATCCGGCATCTCAGACATGTCGAGGTTCCATATAGGTCAATGGGAGAAGTCCCAATGATTTTTTTGATGTGCTCTGGGTTTTGTGCAATATCCTGAAGTTTTCTGAGTTTTCGGGCAAAAAAACATTAGAAATCTGAATTTTCGGGTAAAAAATCTGAAAAAAACGTGAAAACCTGATTTTTTTTCGGCAAAACCAATTTTCAGGAAAATGTAATAATAAATAAGCGTAAAAAATCAGAGCTGATTTAATCGGAGTTTGTAGGAGAAATGTTAAGATAAAATCAGACTTTGATAAATCCCCCTAAAAGTCATTGACGAGACTAAATTTGAGATGCAATTCAATTCAGAAAAACTTAATTCATTTTTTTTTTATCTTGTGAAAACTCTATTGAAGACTTTGGGTAAAAAACTGGAACTGAATTGGGAAAAAAGTTTTTTCTCCTCCAATTGAATTTCGTCCATGAATTTTCAGGTGATAAACTGTGAGAATTGAATTTGGATCTGGCACATACATTGTGGATCTCCAGAAGAAGCCTTCTTAAATATAATCTGCAATTTATCTAATAAATCCACAGAAATTATTTTGCCACATATATTTACAGCCTCTAGACTAGCAATAACAAGGCAATGGAAACAAGTAATGACTCTGACTCTCACAAAGTTAATAAATGAGGTTTCCTCAAATGCAACTTGTGAATTGTCAGTTCCACTTTAACCTCAACAGAAATCAGTTCAACAAACCTGGTCTGGTTGGACAAACTTTTATTATAGCTAACAACAGTAGGGGACTCACATAATACAATGTCTTGCATTTTCTTTTTGATCTATATTAGCCTGGGCGAGGTAGATTTATGAACATTCAATTTTAAAAAAAAACTCAAAAAAATGTGAATCTGCAGGTATTTATGAAATATTTCAAAACTTGAAAACTTCATAATTCATGAAAAAACAATCTCCGTTGCATAGAAATTATTCAACCCTTCATTTTTTATATAAATTCGCCAGCGTGAAGGCATTTTGCAAATTTACTATCAGTCACCCTGGCGAAAATTCACCAGCGATGATGATAGCCTAGCGCAACTTCGCACCCTAACGCTGGCAAAGTTGCACTCTGGCAAAGGGGGTGAAAATACGCAAATTTACTAACATTGGTCTTTTTCTGAACGTGACATCCTTAGCCAGAGGAGGTCACTGGCGTCTTTTCCTTTTTAAGGGTGATAGGCTGAAAAAAATCATAAATGTTTTTGGGGGGCACCATCCTTCCCCCATACATTTCCTAACATATGGCACATAAACTATACAGTGGGCTCATGTGTAGGGCAAAATAACAACTTTATTTTATTTTATGAAGCTTTCCTGGGCTTGTGTAATGTAATGTATTTGCTGCTGCATATACGTCCATTGTACTTTAACTTGGCGCCATATGCAAATTAGGCATCGCTAGCGTAACTTCACTTTGCTTAACGAATTAACGCTAACGCAACTTCGCTAGCGTTCGCCTCCCTGAGCTCAACTTTGCATTTTAGTGAATTTGCGTAGCGCTGGTGAAACTACGCCTGGCGGAGTGTGGCGAAGCTATCGCCGGCGCAACTTCCGATCTTAGTGAATCTGCCCCATTAGGCGCAATTGAGCTTCTGTGGGAATCCTGCACCTACTGCACGTTTGGAGGTAACTCCAGGGTTCCCCAATGTCTATACCTGCAGTTGCACGTGAGGTTGGACAGATGCACCAATGCCACGTGCAACTTTACGAAAACTCATGCATGAGCGCAATCGTTTAATGGGTATCGGTGTGGTATTGGGGGTGACTGAGCATACACTGTATGTAAAGATGATAGGAGAGTATTCTTTCTGATACAATTGCCAAGCAAGATAATCAAGCACAAAAAGTAACGAGACGGAAAAAAAGTATAAATCAATTTTTTGGTTAAGAAGCAACATTTCGCCTCGTACACTGCGCCTCTCGCTTCTGATTTATAATAGCAAAAGAGGGCAATGAAATGCAATTCAAACGCAGGCTGATAGACTATTGAGGGAGAGGATACGATGATGACAAGTGAATGTGATTGAAACGCTGCATCTAGAGAGAGAACTTCTCGGGGATTATCTGACCTTGTCATTTGCCATATTTCAATAAAGCCGCTTCATTTGCTTCTTACCGCGGAGGCTCCATCTTTAATGTCAGACTGGAAATAGCTTTGCGTTAAAATAAAAATCACAAGTTTGAAATGTTTGAGTTAAATACAAATTGAAAGCAGATTTTCGGTGGGAGCAGCACTAATCAGTGTTTAATAAGATTACACAGCACTTCTATCCAAGAATCTATTCCCAGCAGGGCATTAAACTTTTCAACCGTTTCCCGGCTAAATAATCTGAAGGAACATTTCCATCGCCCCTTTGCTACATTAAGTAACTCACGCCGTCATTCAAAATATCACTTTTTGGTTCCAGAAATTTCATTACTGAGAAACCGTATGGTTTTTTTTTTAACAACTGATGGTTTTAGATTTGTGGGGGGTAAAAGGTTCATTTTTAAAAATGAAGTAACAATGTTTAATTTGGCATCAAATATAAAACAAATGCAAGTTATTGTTTGGTTTGTATTAAGTATTGTCTGACATTAAATACTTTGTACATTATTTGAGGTATAACATAGGTCTATCTTGATACAAAAGTTAAAAAAAAAATGCAATATATTTCTGTAGGAGCTGTAAAGAGATAATCTTCCCTATTGTGAGTAAGTGTTTCTATGCCCTGGGAAAGAAAGCTGTTCCCATATGCCGGGGTTAGTCATTGTAGTTCCTGTTCCCTTGTTCCTGTTCCTGTTCCCTTGTCTCTATAAGGGCAGAGAGGACATGGTTCTGTCTCTTTAAGCAGAATGGGTTGTTGGGGTGAATGCTGCTGAAGGACCTCAGTAAGAAGTCTGAAGTAATTTCAGGGATTAGGGACCCCCTGAATGAGGTATAAAGACAGAGGAAGAATAGGGCCAGTAGCACTTACAATTCTCTAGGAGTGTTAGATATGGCTAGCTAGGAAGAGCAGCTTTGTGCTCCATGGAACAGACTTCGATTGGGGTAGTTCCCTAGGTGACACCCACCCATTGAGACAAACTGGTACATTGGGAGCAGACACTTTTGGTGTGGCTAATACCCATTGTAAAGTCGGGATAGGATACAGTTCTTTGCCTTTGGCATTATTTTTTCTCCGCCGAGGAGATTAGAGGGATTAAGATCCCAGGGTATTACTGACCCAGAGTAAGGAACCAAGTGTTGAGATAGGGATGTCAGGAGTTTCCCTAGTATGCCACTGGAAGATATCCTGAAAACCAGGCAATACCCATATCACATGCTGTCAACTTACTCTCTGCTGTATATTCCCTAGCCTGTAGGGATTCAGCCTATACGTGCTGTGAGTATATGCTTCCTTTATGCTGCTGTGTTATTCTATGCTCCATTGTGGATCAATGTGCTAAATGATCTCTGTGCTATTGTTCAATAAATACTGTTCTTTGTTCAACTGTTAAAGAACTACTGGCGCCCATCATTGTGCTATCACACCTAGTTACAGTTACACTACACCCTTGCCTCCACCCCGCTACGAGGGCTTACCCCTGAGAAAGAGAGCTCATCGGTGGTCTCAGCCCACCAAGGAACGTAGCTAAACTGTCCCAGCACAAGTCAGTTTACTATAGCGCTACACAACTAATCTAACAGGTTACTGCTGCAAGACCCCGAAGACTTCGTTTTTCTACATTACTGGAGATACCAGTCAACTACTGTACATTGACAGAGACTTCAACCCTCATTTAGCTACCTAATTAAATGGAACCACAATCCAACTAGTTCAACAGGCTACTGCTGCAAGACCCCATCCTACTAGATTGGTGAGGACTTAGTTCTTCTACATTACTGGAGATACTAGTCAACTACATTGACATAGACTTGAGCCGCTTAGATATAGTAAGAGGAACATCCATTCAGCTACATAATTAAAATAGAACCACAATCCAGCTAGCCCAACAGTCTACTGCTGCAAGACTACTAGACTGGTTTGGACTTAGTTCTTCTACATTACTGGAGATACTAGTCAACTACATTGACATAGACTTGAGCCGCTTAGATATAGTAAGAGGAACATCCATACAGCTACATAATTAAAATAGAACCACAATCCAGCTAGCCCAACAGTCTACTGCTGCAAGACTACTAGACTGGTTTGGACTTAGTTCTTCTACATTACTGGAGATACCAGCAAACTACTGTACATTGACAGAGACTGGAGCTACTTAGATGCAGTAATAGGAACCCTAATTCAGCTACTTAATTAAAATAGAACCATGATCAATCTAGTCCAACAGGCTACTGAGGCTACTGCTGCAAGACCCCATCCTACTAGATTGGTGAGAACTTAGTTCTACATTACTGAATATACCAGCCCACTACATTGGCAGAGAATTATATAACCACCTATGTGGATCCCTCATTCGGCCACCTAGATAAGTTGGAACCTACATCCAGCTACTCCAACAGGGCACTATAGCAGGATCTCATCCTATTAAATTAGTGGAGATCACATTTTACTATTCTTCATGCTCCTACACTATTGGAGCAACCAGCAACTACATTGGCAGATACTTGAGCCGCTAAGATAAGCTGATCCCTCATCTGTTTAAGTTGGAGGAGTTGGTCAATAGACTTGGCCCATCTCTGTGTTGATTTACAATCTGGCCGCACACTGTGGTCTAAATCTGGAGATCATTTGTAGAAGGGTTAAACAGAGTCTTAGTTAAGCAGTTATTCATTAGGCTCAGTTTCTGCATCAATACCCTGACACTATGCTTTGTGTTTTTTGGCAGTTGCAAAATAGAAACGGTTGGGTTTTTTTTTTTTATAACAGAATGCAGAATAAAGAAAAAGAAAATTGCAACACTTTGCACAGCAGATGATGTACAGAAATACATTGGCAATGAGAAAGGAGCCTGAGACATGGGTCTTGGATCCAGATCATGTTGTTTTTTCCCTGACAACAATTGAAGAAGGATCTCCAGCAATGAGCTCCATTCACATCATAATTACAGGAAGGCTGAAAAGTCTCAAAAAAGTTTACTCTTTTTAAGCCAAATATTGTTTAGATGTGAAGAACCGTGCAAATGAAATGACATTATATTCATTCAGAAGGAAGAGTAAAGTGCTTGGTAAGAACTTCACTTGCAGTTATAGCAGTTCTTCAACCAAACAGAAACATAATAATCTTCCTCCTCGCAGCCAACATCTGCATTAATGGGCCAGTGTAAGTCACATTTTACAGTGCTTAGTACATGGATTACCTATACTTGTACAATTTTAGTTTTACCTTTCTGTACAGACTATGAACAAACTTAGGGAACTGTTCCTGCTGAATTGTGCTTAGTACAGGGGAATACCTATGCTGCCATAGTTTTATGGGATCTCTCTGTACAGACTATGAGCAAACTTAGGGGGCTGTTCCTGCTGAATTGTGCTTAGTACAGGGAATACCTATGCTGCCATAGTTTTATGGGATCTCTCTGTACAGACTATGAACAAACTTAGGGACTGTTCCTGCTGAATTGTGCTTAGTACAGGGAATACCTATGCTGCCATAGTTTTATGGGATCTCTCTGTACAGACTATGAGCAAACTTAGGGGACTGTTCCTGCTGAATTGTGCTTAGTACAGGGAATACCTATGCTGCCATAGTTTTATGGGATCTCTCTGTACAGACTATGAGCAAACTTAGGGGACTGTTCCTGCTGAATTGTGCTTAGTACAGGGAATACCTATGCTGCCATAGTTTTATGGGATCTCTCTGTACAGACTGAGCAAACTTAGGGACTGTTCCTGCTGAATTGTGCTTAGTACAGGGAATACCTATGCTGCCATAGTTTTATGGGATCTCTCTGTACAGACTATGAGCAAACTTAGGGACTGTTCCTGCTGAATTGTGCTTAGTACAGGGAATACCTATGCTGCCATAGTTTTATGGGATCTCTCTGTACAGACTATGAACAAACTTAGGGGACTGTTCCTGCTGAATTGTGCTTAGTACAGGGGAATACCTATGCTGCCATAGTTTTATGGGATCTCTCTGTACAGACTATGAGCAAACTTAGGGGACTGTTCCTGCTGAATTGTGCTTAGTACAGGGAATACCTATGCTGCCATAGTTTTATGGGATCTCTCTGTACAGACTATGAGCAAACTTAGGGACTGTTCCTGCTGAATTGTGCTTAGTACAGGGAATACCTATGCTGCCATAGTTTTATGGGATCTCTCTGTACAGACTATGAGCAAACTTAGGGGACTGTTCCTGCTGAATTGTGCTTAGTACAGGGAATACCTATGCTGCCATAGTTTTATGGGATCTCTCTGTACAGACTATGAGCAAACTTAGGGGACTGTTCCTGCTGAATTGTGCTTAGTACAGGGAATACCTATGCTGCCATAGTTTTATGTGATCTCTCTGTACAGACTATGAACAAACTTAGGGACTGTTCCTGCTGAATTGTGCTTAGTACAGGGAATACCTATGCTGCCATAGTTTTATGGGATCTCTCTGTACAGACTATGAACAAACTTAGGGGACTGTTCCTGCTGAATTGTGCTTAGTACAGGGAATACCTATGCTGCCATAGTTTTATGGGATCTCTCTGTACAGACTATGAACAAACTTAGGGGACTGTTCCTGCTGAATTGTGCTTAGTACAGGGAATACCTATGCTGCCATAGTTTTATGTGATCTCTCTGTACAGACTATGAACAAACTTAGGGACTGTTCCTGCTGAATTGTGCTTAGTACAGGGAATACCTATGCTGCCATAGTTTTATGGGATCTCTCTGTACAGACTATGAACAAACTTAGGGGACTGTTCCTGCTGAATTGTGCTTAGTACAGGGAATACCTATGCTGCCATAGTTTTATGGGATCTCTCTGTACAGACTATGAGCAAACTTAGGGGACTGTTCCTGCTGAATTGTGCTTAGTACAGGGAATACCTATGCTGCCATAGTTTTATGGGATCTCTCTGTACAGACTATGAGCAAACTTAGGGACTGTTCCTGCTGAATTGTGTTTAGTACAGGGAATACCTATGCTGCCATAGTTTTATGGGATCTCTCTGTACAGACTATGAGCAAACTTAGGGACTGTTCCTGCTTAATTGTGCTTAGTACAGGGAATACCTATGCTGCCATAGTTTTATGGGATCTCTCTGTACAGACTATGAACAAACTTAGGGAACTGTTCCTGCTGAATTGTGCTTAGTACAGGGAATACTTATGCTGTCATAGTTTTATGGGATCTCTCAGTACAGACTATGAGCAAACTTAGGGGCTGTTCCTGCTGAATTGTGCTTAGTACAGGGAATACCTATGCTGTCATAGTTTTATGGGATCTCTCTGTACAGACTATGAGCAAACTTAGGGGCTGTTCCTGCTGAATTGTGCTTAGTACAGGGAATACCTATGCTGTCATAGTTTTATGGGATCTCTCAGTACAGACTATGAGCAAACTTAGGGACTGTTCCTGCTGAATTGTGCTTAGTACAGGGGAATACCTATGCTGCCATAGTTTTATGGGATCTCTCTGTACAGACTATGAGCAAACTTAGGGGACTGTTCCTGCTGAATTGTGCTTAGTACAGGGGAATACCTTTGCCGTGGGTAATTCTCCTGTATCTGGTTGGACATGCCCCAATTAGGCCACTTCTACTATGGCAGTTTGTTAAGGGATTGTAACATAACAGGAGAGCTAGGAGGAAATAAGGAATACTATAGCCAACAGTCGCATACCACTACCGCTTAACCCTTGCTATGCCACATATCTCTTTCCTATTTCCTTTACCACTCAACATGCTCACAAACTACGTTTTCTACTCTTAAATTGGGTTTAGACTTATCTACAGTAATCACAAGACATTTAATTGCAAAGCGGGCAGAGCAAATTGACCAGAAATCAATTCCCTTATCTAAAATGCCAGTTGGGTAAAAGTTACAAAAATACAACAAGAATGTCTTCTAATAAATTTCATTATCTACTCTATTTCTTTTTTATATTGCTAGAAAGTGTCACTTGATGCTCCCATACTCTGTTCTACATGAGATCTACAATCCATGCAGATGTTCTGTAGTTCACTCGATCATGAAGATTTTATGATGGGTGCCCAACTAGAAACTAAAGTCAAAATTAAAATAATTATAGAAATAACACCTTAAAGGAGTGGTTCACATTTAAGTTAACTTTTAGTATATTATAGAATGGCCAATTCTAAGCAACTTTTCAATTAGTCTTCATTATTATTTTTTTTTTATAGTTTTTTGAATTATTTGTCCTCTTCTTCTGACTTTTTCCAGCTTTCAAATGGGGGTCGCTGAGCCCATCTAAAAAGATTTGATGTTATTGCTACTTTTTATTGCTCGTCTTTCTATTCAGGCCTCTCCTATTCATATTCCAGTAGATCTTATCCTTATACACAGAATATTGGCATTGTTATAGCAGCATTCAGTGGAGGGGGTAAAGGTTTTGCCATTATTTCAGGTAGTTCCTTGGGAAGCTAAATGCTGCCCATGATTTATAGTTGGGAGGGTTGGAGATGTTTCCCATTCCTTGTCAGTTCATTAATTGGCCAGAAAGTGCCCCTAAAGAATTATTTAAATTCATGTAACCGGGAGTTGCAGGGAGTTGCTGTTGCCAAAAGCCAGCCTGGGTAAGACCAGTGTAGGTACAACTTGTCTATAGACGTGTTATTTCTACAAGAGGAATCAGCTGTAGTGATGTCACAGTCACATCTCAATGCAGACAAACCCAATGTACTTTGCCTTAGAGCAGCAGTTAACAAAGGAAAACATGTTTTATGCCTGAAGGTGTAGCAGAATATGACAGATAATAACAAGCTGCTCGCTATTCATGGATTCTGTTACATTATACAGCATAAATCAGCCTGAAGGAATAAATCACATATATTAGCCGTCCAAGGAGGTGTTCCCTGAACTCACCGCACTGTACTGTCCAACAACAAGGTCTGAAATGGATTTTGAAGCTTAAACGTGAAAACTAGGTTTATTACCCAGGATTCCAATGGTTTTGAAAAACAGTAGAAGGTGTCTTCTGCCATGGGGGGATTTGTAACGAGAGTTCAGCCTCCAAAAACCAACCCCAGTTCATATAATATAATAAATAGGATGGAGATGTAGAACATGAGTTTATCCTGTTGTGTTCCGAAGTTATTATACATGTATCATGCCATGTGTTCTGGGGTATTATACATGGAATTGGCCCTGTATTTATCTGCTGTGTGTTCTGGGGTATTATACATGGAATTGGCACTGTATTTATCTGCTGTGTGTTCTGGGTATTATACATGGAATTGGCACTGTATTTATCTGCTGTGAGTTCTGGGGTATTATACATGGAATTGGCACTGTATTTATCCTGCTGTGTGTTCTGGGGTATTATATATGGAATTGGCACTGTATTTATCTGCTGTGTGTTCTGGGGTATTATACATGGAATTGGCACTGTATTTATCTGCTGTGTGTTCTGGGGTATTATACATGGAATTGGCCCTGTATTTATCTGCTGTGTGTTCTGGGGTATTATACATGGAATTGGCACTGTATTTATCTGCTGTGTGTTCTGGGGTATTATACATGGAATTGGCACTGTATTTATCTGCTGTGTGTTCTGGGGTATTATACATGGAATTGGTCCTGTATTTATCTGCTGTGTGTTCTGGGGTATTATACATGGAATTGGTCCTGTATTTATCTGCTGTGTGTTCTGGGGTATTATACATGGAATTGGCACTGTATTTATCTGCTGTGTGTTCTGGGGTATTATACATGGAATTGGCACTGTATTTATCTGCTGTGTGTTCTGGGTATTATACATGGAATTGGCACTGTATTTATCTGCTGTGTGTTCTGGGGTATTATACATGGAATTGGCACTGTATTTATCCTGCTGTGTGTTCTGGGTATTATACATGGAATTGGCACTGTATTTATCTGCTGTGTGTTCTGGGGTATTATACATGGAATTGGCACTGTATTTATCCTGCTGTGTGTTCTGGGTATTATACATGGAATTGGCCCTGTATTTATCTGCTGTGTGTTCTGGGGTATTATACATGGAATTGGCACTGTATTTATCTGCTGTGTGTTCTGGGGTATTATACATGGAATTGGCCCTGTATTTATCTGCTGTGTGTTCTGGGGTATTATACATGGAATTGGCACTGTATTTATCTGCTTTGTGTTCTGGGGTATTATACATGGAATTGGCCCTGTATTTATCCTGCTGTGTGTTCTGGGTATTATACATGGAATTGGCACTGTATTTATCTGCTGTGTGTTCTGGGGTATTATACATGGAATTGGCCCTGTATTTATCCTGCTGTGTGTTCTGGGGTATTATACATGGAATTGGCCCTGTATTTATCTGCTGTGTGTTCTGGGTATTATACATGGAATTGGCACTGTATTTATCTGCTGTGTGTTCTGGGGTATTATACATGGAATTGGCACTGTATTTATCCTGCTGTGTGTTCTGGGTATTATACATGGAATTGGCACTGTATTTATCTGCTGTGTGTTCTGGGGTATTATACATGGAATTGGCACTGTATTTATCCTGCTGTGTGTTCTGGGTATTATACATGGAATTGGCCCTGTATTTATCTGCTGTGTGTTCTGGGGTATTATACATGGAATTGGCACTGTATTTATCTGCTGTGTGTTCTGGGGTATTATACATGGAATTGGCCCTGTATTTATCTGCTGTGTGTTCTGGGGTATTATACATGGAATTGGCACTGTATTTATCCTGCTGTGTGTTCTGGGTATTATACATGGAATTGGCACTGTATTTATCTGCTGTGTGTTCTGGGGTATTATACATGGAATTGGCCCTGTATTTATCTGCTGTGTGTTCTGGGGTATTATACATGGAATTGGCACTGTATTTATCTGCTTTGTGTTCTGGGGTATTATACATGGAATTGGCCCTGTATTTATCTGCTGTGTGTTCTGGGTATTATACATGGAATTGGCCCTGTATTTATCTGCTGTGTGTTCTGGGGTATTATATATGGAATTGGCACTGTATTTATCTGCTGTGTGTTCTGGGGTATTATACATGGAATTGGCCCTGTATTTATCTGCTGTGTATTCTGGGGTATTATACATGGAATTGGTCCTGTATTTATCTGCTTTGTGTTCTGGGGTATTATATATGGAATTGGCACTGTATTTATCTGCTGTGTGTTCTGGGGTATTATAGATGGAATTGGCACTGTATTTATCTGCTGTGTGTTCTGGGGTATTATACATGGAATTGGCACTGTATTTATCTGCTGTGTGTTCTGGGGTATTATACATGGAATTGGCACTGTATTTATCTGCTGTGTGTTCTGGGGTATTATACATAGAATTGGCACTGTATTTATCTGCTGTGTGTTCTGGGGTATTATACATGGAATTGGCACTGTATTTATCTGCTTTGTGTTCTGGGGTATTATATATGGAATTGGCACTGTATTTATCTGCTGTGTGTTCTGGGGTATTATACATAGAATTGGCACTGTATTTATCTGCTGTGTGTTCTGGGGTATTATACATGGAATTGGCACTGTATTTATCTGCTGTGTGTTCTGGGGTATTATATATGGAATTGGCACTGTATTTACCTGCTGTGTGTTCTGGGGTATTATACATGGAATTGGTCCTGTATTTATCTGCTTTGTGTTCTGGGGTATTATATATGGAATTGGCACTGTATTTATCTGCTGTGTGTTCTGGGGTATTATACATGGAATTGGCACTGTATTTATCTGCTGTGTGTTCTGGGGTATTATACATGGAATTGGCACTGTATTTATCTGCTTTGTGTTCTGGGGTATTATATATGGAATTGGCACTGTATTTATCTGCTGTGTGTTCTGGGGTATTATACATGGAATTGGCACTGTATTTATCTGCTGTGTGTTCTGGGGTATTATATATGGAATTGGCACTGTATTTATCTGCTGTGTGTTCTGGGGTATTATACATGGAATTGGCACTGTATTTATCTGCTGTGTGTTCTGGGGTATTATACATGGAATTGGCCCTGTATTTATCTGCTGTGTATTCTGGGGTATTATACATGGAATTGGTCCTGTATTTATCTGCTTTGTGTTCTGGGGTATTATATATGGAATTGGCACTGTATTTACCTGCTGTGTGTTCTGGGGTATTATACATGGAATTGGTCCTGTATTTATCTGCTTTGTGTTCTGGGGTATTATATATGGAATTGGCACTGTATTTATCTGCTGTGTGTTCTGGGGTATTATACATGGAATTGGCACTGTATTTATCTGCTTTGTGTTCTGGGGTATTATATATGGAATTGGCACTGTATTTATCTGCTGTGTGTTCTGGGGTATTATACATGGAATTGGCACTGTATTTATCTGCTGTGTGTTCTGGGGTATTATATATGGAATTGGCACTGTATTTATCTGCTGTGTGTTCTGGGGTATTATACATGGAATTGGCACTGTATTTATCTGCTGTGTGTTCTGGGGTATTATACATGGAATTGGCACTGTATTTATCCTGCTGTGTATTCTGGGGTATTATACATGGAATTGGTCCTGTATTTATCTGCTTTGTGTTCTGGGGTATTATATATGGAATTGGCACTGTATTTATCTGCTGTGTGTTCTGGGGTATTATACATGGAATTGGCACTGTATTTATTCTGTTATGTGTTCTGGGGTATTATACATGGAATTGGCACTGTATTTATTCTGTTATGTGTTCTGGGGTATTATATACAGTAGTGGATAATGTACCCCCTACTGTATTTTATAAAGATATTATAAGTAACCGAGGAGTTATTTGACCATATATAAGCACGAGGCAGCACATAACTCCGAGGTTACTTCTGAAGGGTAAGTAGCTACTCTTCTCTAATTTTCCCTACAGAAATAGAGATTGGTAGCACTAGAATGAATGGTGCGGATGTTGAAATGTGTAATTTGGTTGTATGGGCCAATGGCTATTTTATAAGTGTGTTTATGGTTGTACAGAAAGTCCCCATTAGCATGCAGTAGAGCATAGCGTGTTTCTATTTCATTATTTGTTCCCCCCACACACCATTACAATCTGTGCCCCCTGTGATTCAATTCAGAATTAGTTAGCTGTGTCAGGTTAAATGTCAGAGTCGTGTAGCCGCCAGCCTTTGGTCAAACTCTGCTAATAGGCAGCATCAATTCCACGGGAAGAGACACTTTGCTTGTGAGGGATTTGCAGTGAGTGACCAATTTATCCTTATAACCCAGCAGAGGCTGCAGAGTCACGTATATATATATATATCTCAAGCCTGCGCTCTTGGGCGGTGTTTCGATAATGAAGATTCGCCATCTTGTGGTATTTAGAATGACTGCAAACTTGCAGCGATCATATATCAGCTTCTCGGGTTGAAGCAGCCGGCAGTGGCACAACGTTAACACTTTAACCTATCGAGCAAGTAATTCACTCAAATCAGTGGGTACAAAACCCCCCAAAGTGTCAGCTAACCCCACTCCAGGAATGCACCAGGCAATGGCTGGTTGTGCTAATATATCCACTTGAGCAATGCACCAGTATGCTGGTTTTGTTTTGCTAAATATAGTTATGGGATCTGTTATCCAGAATACACGGGACCTGAGTTTTTCCAGATAATGGCTCTTTTCTGCAGTTTGGATCTTTGAGCCATAATCTGCTTGAAGATTAAATAAAGCCAATAGGCTGGTTTTGCTTCCAATAAGGATTAATTTTATCTTAGTTGGGATCAAGTACAAGCTACTGATTTATTATTTGGATAAAATGGAGTCTATGAGAGGTGGTCTTCCTGCAATTTAGAGCTTTCTGGATAATGGTTTTCTGGATAACAGATCCCATTCCTGTATACAGTATATTGCAAGGTACCGTGCACTTTGGCATAAAAGAGACCTATTCTTTACATGTACTATAAGCAGGCTGTAAAGCCAGGATTCCCTGATGTTATGGGGCTTATTCACATAACCCTTGCACATATCTCCACCAATCACCATTGCACAAAACCCTTTCACAAGTGCGCCTATTTGACGCAGGAGAGCCATGGAGCTACCGCCACCTTGAACTCTGCAGTAAAGAATCAAGTGCAGGAGTTATTTTTCCAGGTAATGATACAATTCCCAATTTTTTTTTCGGACGAATCCCAAATCTTTTATAAAAAATTCTGCCAAATCCCAAACCGAGTCTGAATTTTAACGTGCATATGCAAATTAGCACCAGGGAGGGTTGAAAAAATCTTTTACTTCCTTGTTTGTGTGACAAAAAGCCACCTCATTTTAAGGATTCAGATCCAGTTCAGCCAGGCACCTGGATTTGACCGAATCCTGCTGGAAAAGGCCAATTCCTGGATCCGGTACATCCCTATTTTGAACATATTGGACACATCCCAACCTTGTGCTTGGCTGCAGTTACATTGGGATATGGGGGACAAAATTTGCATTATGGGTAAAAAATCATGGCGTCCGTGCACTTGGCAGACTGTTCGGTAATGACCTTGTGAGAGTACCTGATGGTCTAGTGCAATGGGGACGCCGCACTCTTGACATGGACCCACCGCCTCCTCTTCTGACACGTGTTGTGTCTTCTACTGCTCCACTTCCAGGTTCACACGTCGCTCGTATATCTTCAGTTTTATTCGGCGCACATGGCACAAAATTCAAATATTTAAAGGGGCCACAGCCAAATTCACACTGCCCAACGTAGGTCTATTTTCCATAGTTCCTGGTTGCTATTTCTAGTTGTTTCGCCTGTTCCTGATCTTGCCTGTCCCTGACAATTCCTAGTTTGCTGCCTGTCCTGACCTCTGCCATTTATTGACCACTCTCTTGGATCCTGTTACTGTACAGCGATATTGGTGTATTGACCAGGCCTGTGACCTCGACAACGCTCCCGTCTCCTGATTTTGTATTGGACTGTCTGATTGATAGCGTCTTGTCCTGTCCCTTGACTATGTTTTCTGTTCCCCGTTCCTCTAGTTCATGTGCGGTTCTCTTGTCTGCCCAGAACTTCCCCCTTGGTCCTCTAACTATAAGATCTGGTGGCATCCGTGTGGCAGAGGGCTCCTCCCCAAAGCAAAAGGCAGTGGTTATAGGTGGAAACCTGAGCCAACGCCAGGACCTTGGGGTTTGTTCTGGGTTTGGGTTACCTTATGTAATACAGTATATCTGTTATGAGTGATATTATGGCTAGTGATGCACCGAATCCAGGATTTGGTTCAGGATTCGGCCTTTTTCAGCAGGACTTGGATTCGGCTGAATCCCTGTGGCCAGCCGGACCGATTCCGAATCCTAATTTCATATGCAAATTAGGCAGGGAGGGAAATTGTGTGACTTTTTGTTACAAAACAAGGAAGTAAAAATGTTTTCCCTTCCCACTTATAATTTGCATATGGAAATTAGGATTCAGTATTTGGCTGAATCTATCGCAAAGGATTCGGGGGTTCGGCCGAATCCAAAATTCGGTGCATCCCTAGTTATGGCACACCCACATTGCTGCTAATGCATTAACTTCCAGATTTCCTAAATAGGCACAAGCCGGTAGTTATGAATCCAACACACTTTGTGGGTAAAACATGACAAATTGGCCAGAGTATTAGCATGTGAGCACTTAGCACTTCCCTTACAAGTCATCCTGACAATGAATCAGAGTGTGACTCGTCAGTCCCTATTTCTTTGTCTAATTAAAACAACACGCTCTGAATTAATCTCGGCCTCATTCTAGTTCCAGCCCGGCCTCGTATCGATCGCATACAAATCTTAATTTCTTTACGCCCGGAGCAATTTTCGGATGAGTCATTTTATCCTTCAAAGTGATTTTATTCCCCACTAACGAGCCATTAGGATCTCATTTTAGGTTCCATTTGCAATTTGTGCTGTCAGACGGCTGGAAGGAAGGGGGGGGGGCAACATTTAAGCCTCCACTCCGAATCATTTATATTAAACTCTCAGAATGATATTCGGCAATAGACCTCCTATGTGTATAGAAGGGAAGTTACACAAGCGCAGTGGATGCCGTAGGATCATGTTGAATCCTTAAAGGGGAACTAGCATTGCTATAGGCACTCGACTAATCTGTAGGGGGTATTAAATAATTCTTTTTCACTAGTGATGCGGGAAATTTTTCACCGAGTTCCCCCACAAAAATGTTGCCCATAGACTCAATCGGGTGAAAAAAATTGACGTACGACAAAAAAAAAATTGACGTTCAAAGACTTCAATGCATTTTGGCGAATTATCACTGTTTTGCGAATTTTTGGTCAAGCGAAATGGGTCAGATTAAACATAACTATATTTCACCAATAGGTTTTATTTTTTTTAATATAAGTGGTCTATGACTGTGCTTCGTCCACCCAATACTATGTCCCATTGCAAACACCCCAACCATTCTGTGCAAATTACTGACTCAAGCCACCATCAGCCAATTAGACCAGAGGTCATCTGTCAGTGACTCATAGCAGAGTTGGTTGCACCCAGGGAAAATGCTAGGTTGGGGACCAAATAAAGAAATACATTTAAGAACTCTTAATGTTTCTGAGCCTACAAAAAGGGCCATTTTAGTGCCACCAAAGAGTTCTAGTCCTACCCACTACTTGAACTAAAGACTCCTGCTCCTCCCACTACAAGTTACCATATAGTATTGTACCCAGGCCTCTGTGTGAGCTAGAGACTCCCTAACTCTCCCAGTAAGTCCAGCGAGGGTCCAGTTTGGCAGACCCAATGTTAAATCTGTTGGAGAACTGCATAACCTGGAAATGATGTCATCCTGGACCAGAAGTGACATCATGCCGGTACGCAGTTCAACCAAGTTTAAAAAATGTTGTTTTCCTGATCCCCAGTCTAGAGTCTGTGACCCCAGGCAGGTCAGGGACCACCTACACAGCCAGGTAATAATTTTCTGTTTCATACATGTATTCTGCAGGTACCTGACCCAATGAAGGAATCTAGCTTGACATAAAGATTCCCTGCTCTTCCCACTGCAAACTGGCATTATATTGACTGCTTGAGTTACAGACTCCATACCCTGCTCCCATGTAAACTACCATCAAAGTGTTAAAGTCCTGCCATTGGTCTAGCCTGGCTTTAACTCTATCTTTCTAGTCTACTGTCGGTGAGACTTCCGTGCTTCGATCTTTACCCAACTATTGGTCTCCTTAAAGGCATACTGTCATGGGAAAAAACATTTTTTTTCAAAATGAATCAGTTAATAGTGCTGCTCCAGCAGAATTCTGCACTGAAATCCATTTCTCAAAAGGGCAAACAGATTTTTTTATATTCAATTTTGAAATCTGACATGCGGCTAGACATATTGTCAATTTCCCAGCTGCCCCAAGTCATGTGACTTGTGCTCTGATAAACTTCAATCACTCTTTACTGCTGTACTGCAAGTTGGAGTGATATCACCCCCTCCCTTCCCCCCCCAGCAGCCAAACAACAGAACAATGGGAAGGTAACCAGATAGCAGCCCCCTAACACAAGATAACAGCTGCCTGGTAGATCTAAGAACAACACTCAATAGTAAATTCCAGGTCCCACTGAGACACATTCAGTTACATTGAGAAGGAAAAACAATAGCCTGCCAGAAAGCATTTCTCTCCTAAAGTGCAGGCACAAGTCACATGACCAGGGGCAGCTGGGAAATTGACAAAATGTCTAGCCCCATGTCAGATTTCAAAATTGAATATAAAAAAAATCTGTTTGCTCTTTTGAGAAATGGATTAGATTGGCACAACTCTCACTATAAAATATCATTAAAGTTCTCTTTTGGAGTCTCTTGCTGTATGAGGTCCTGACAGTTTGACGTAAAACTGCCACCTGTATCTTTTATTGGTTTGCAGTCCTTCACATACTTGAGCTGAATTATGAAATTCTTTAATTCAACCATCACCAGCTGCCTGAAACGGAGAGGGATAACAGCTGGGGTATGAAAGATAGTTCCAGTCAGAGAGTTTGGAGATGATATCAATCTTGAGTCCCAAAACTGTTTTCCGAAATGGGAAATGTTTGCTTTGCCTTCCTGAAATACAATGTAGACCTTCTAGTCCGGCGCTGCCAATTTAGAGAGCTCATAAAACTTGACTTCAACGGCTCCAATACAAGTTGTGCTCTGAAAGCGATAAAATCCACAATTTGCCTTCTTTCATCCACATTTCACAATAAGTCATGTTTATACGCTGATTTAATCTCCCCTAACAATTGGCTGCTTTATAAATGATCAATCTAGGGAGAAAAGCTCTTGTCTTTCTATTCATTTCAATGGATACTAATCATTATGAACCTGTCCTGTAAACTAGTCGCTAGTACTGGACTATTGGATGTAGGAACAGTCGCTTATATTAGAGGAAACTGTAATGTGGAAGGTTGAATTTCTTAGTAATAAGGGTTTCAAATGCCCTATTTCTAAAAAGAATGGAGTTGTTTTCAGTAGGCAAAATTATTACTGGTACGGGACCTGTTATCCAGAATGCTTTGGACCTGGGGTTTTCTGGATAACAGATATTTCCATAATTTGGATTTCCATACCTTAAAGGGATACTGTCATGGGGAAAAAAATTTTTTGGGGCTAGACATTTTGTCAATTTCCCAGCTGCCCCTGTTCATGTGACTTGTGCCTGCACTTTAGGAGAGAAATGCTTTCTGGCAGGCTGTTGTTTTTCCTTCACAATGTAACTGAATGTGTCTCAGTGCGACCTGGATTTTACTATTGAGTGCTGTTCTAAGATCTACCAGGCAGCTGTTATCTTGTGTTAGGGAGCTGTTATCTGGTTACCTTCCCATTGTTCTTTTGTTTGGCTGCTGGGGGGGAGGGAGGGGAATGATATCACTCCAACTTGCAGTACAGCAGTAAAGAGTGACTGAAGTTTATCAGAGCACAAGTCACATGACTTGGGGCAGCTGGGAAATTGACAATATGTCTAGCCCCATGTCAGATTTCAAAATTGAATATAAAAAAATCTGTTTGCTCTTTTGAGAAATGGATTTCAGTGCATAATTCTGCTGGAGCAGCACTTTTAATGGATTCATTTTGAAAAAAAATTTTTTTTTCCCATGACAGTGATTTGTTCTAATTTATTATTTAAAAAACTTGAATTAATCAGTTTGGGGAAAAAAACTAAAAAAAACTAATGAAAAATCACATTGTATAACTTGTTTTTGGGCTTTTTTCCTGGATCATATGATTTTTTTTAGTTTTTTGCCCGAAATTATCACATTTTCAGGCTAAACCCAGAGCAGGCCACATGGTCCTCCATTGACTTAAACACAACCTTGGCAGGTCTAAGATGGCAAATTTAAATTTGAGTTTTTTTTTTGTTTTTTTTTAAAAAAACAGAAATATTCAAGTTTTGCCCAAAAAAGTGTGATCAGATAAATTCGGAGTTTAGTAAATGACCTCATAAATAAACCCACTAGGCTGGTTTTGCTTCCAATAAGGATTCATTATATCTTAGTTGGGATCAAGTACAACTACTGTTTTATTATTACACAGAAAAAGGAAATGATTTTAGATAATTTGGATCAAATGGAGTCTATGGGAGACGGCCTTTCCATAATTCAGTAATGGGTTTCCAGATAACAGATCCCATACCTGTTGAGTAATACACTACTAACCTATTTAGTATCCCAAAACAATAAGGAAAAAGTATTTATAAGTAAGATTTATTAAAAGGACCTGTATACCCTCAAAATGGATATAAAATTGTCCAAACCACTTTTTTGAGCCATTTTGCAATTTACATCAAGTTTTTTTTTAGACTTCTGATATGGTGAATTTGAAACTACACTGCCCCATGCTGTTCATTGTGGCTAAATGACAATAGTCGGCCGAAAACGAAGTTTGCGACAAAAGGGAAGTCTTGTGATGTTGCATAGAACTGACCAGAGAAGTCTCTGATGACTCTTCTCTGCTCACTAACTTCATTTGGTGATGTTGGGTTTGTGTGCATCTGGTTATCTGTAAACCCCCCACATTTTCTAGGATTTTAGATGATCTGTCTGAAAGTTTTTGACCTAAACCAGATACGTTTTACCCAGGGTTTCCAGGTAAAACACTTGCCAAGTCTGGGGCCGGTATTACAAATTTACCACCAATGTAGTTGCCGGTAAATTTACAATAGCCTTAAAAAAGCCCTTGGCCCGTCCCCAATTCGCTTAGAACTTACCTTTTTTTCCGACCTTCTACCCATTGTGTGACGTGGCTCCGCCCCTTTCTGCGTCACTGTGTGTGGCTCCGCCCTTTTGCATCACAGAAAACCCCTTTTGTACCCACCCCCAACGACCTGTAAAAACTTTGTGAAAAGGGGGCAACCATAGTTTTACCATATAGGGGATTTGGAATTGATAATCACAAACATTTACAGTATCTATTTCTATAATGTTGGCTATTACTGGTATGGGACTTGTTATAACGAATATTTAGGACCTGGGGATTTCTGGGTAGCAGATCTTTCTGTCATTTGGATCTTGATTAGAGATGGGCAAATTAATTTGCCTGGCACGAATTTGCAGCAAATTTCCACGTTTCACGGCCGGCGAATAATTTCGGCTGCGTCCAATTTTTTGTTTGAAAAGTCGCTTGCATCAAAATCGGCGCACGTCAACACTATTCGGATGCCCATTGACTTGGACGTGGGCCTCAATTTCCGATTTTTCTTGAAAATGCCCGAATTTCACGATTTTTTTGTGAAAATGTCCAAAATTCACTTTTTTTTCGTGAAACTTTCAGATTTCACGATTTTCCCGCAAAAAACGGGAGAAATTTGCCCATCACTAATCTTCATGCCTTAAGTCTACTAAAAAAAAAATCAAATAAACACGAAATAAACCCAATACGCTGGTTTTGCCTCCATTAAGGATTAATTATATCTTAGTTGGGATCAAGGACAAGCGACTGTTTTATTATTAATCATTTTTAAAAATGTGGCTTATTTGGATAAAAATGGAGTCTATGGGAGACGGCCTTTCCGTAATTCGGAGCCTTCTGGATAGTGGGTTTCCAGATAACGGATAGATAACGACAGTGTTCTGCCTTTCTTTCTGCCTCCTCCTTTCCTCCTTCTGTACTGATTGATTTAGACTTGAAATGAGCTAGAATTAATTTCAGGATGTTTTGCAGCTCGGATGATATAATATTACCCGCAGATGATATAATCAGGACACTAATTAAATGAAACATGTTTGTGATTCTATCTTTGTGCTTAATTTAAAGCAGTACAAGAGATAAACATATGCGCAGCCAGATACTGGGAGAAAATTACCCGACTCTGCTCTTTGTAAGAAAAAAAACCCATCGCATTTATGGCTCCAAGGAACGAAGCAGATGTGTAAATAAACTTTTCATTCTGTTTCCTCTCCAGCCTAAATCTTAAGAACATAAAGGGGCAAATTCACTAACAATCGTAGTTTCACCAGGCGCAACTTCGCCGTTCTTCGCCGCACTTCGCCAGGCGTAGTTTCGCCAGCGCTCCACAAATTCACTAAAATCCGAAGTTGCGCACAGGGGTAGCATAAGATTGCGAAGTTGCGCTAGCGTTGATTCGCTAAGTGAAGTGAAGTTACGCTAGCGAAGGCTAATTTGCATACGGCGCCAAATTCAAATTTCAATGGAGGAATACGTATCAGCACTACAAATGGCTAGAAAACCTTCAAATCAGCAAATAAAAATGTTATTTTGCCCTACACATGTGCCCACTGTCTAGGTAAGTTGCCATGAGTCAGGAAATGTAGGGGGGAAGGAGGGGAGCCCCAAAAAATTTTCGATCTTTTTCAGCCTATCACCCATAATGTAGAAAACACGCCAGCGTTTTTTGGGACTTAGAAAAAATTTGGACTTTTTTTGAAACAATCCCTATCTACTCTATTGCGCTTCGCCAGGTCTGAGGTAGCGAAGGAAGTCTGGCGTAAAAGTCAGCGTTCAGTACAATGCGTGCGTTAGTGAATTTGCATAGTTACGTCGCTAGCGAAACTTCGCCAGGCGTAAGGGTGCGAACTAACACTAGCGAAACTACGCCAGCGTTCGTTACTGAATTTGCGCAGTAACGAAAATGACAAACGCTAGCGAAGTCACACTAGCGTTCGGCGCTTCGGCGCTTAGTGAATTTGCCCCAAAGATTTTCTCTTTACTGAATGGGGAGCCTATAGATCCTTAAAGGGATACTGTCATGGGAAAAAAATTTTTTTTCAAAATGAATCAGTTAATAGTGCTGCTCCAGCAGAATTCTGCACTGAAATCCATTTCTCAAAAGAGCAAACTGATTTTTTTTATATTCAATTCTGAAATCTGACATGGGGCTAGACATATTGTCAATTTCCCAGCTGCCTCAAGTCATGTGACTTGTGCTCTGATAAACTTCAGTCACTCTTTACTGCTGTACTGCAAGTTGGAGTGATATCACCCCCTCCCCCAGCAGCCAAACAAAAGAACAATGGGAAGGTAACCAGATAACAGCTCCCTAACACAAGATAACAACTGCCTGGTAGATCTAAGAACAACACTCAATAGTAAAATCCAGGTCCCACTGAGACACATTCAGTTACATTGAAAAGGAAAAACAGCAGCCTGCCAGAAAGCAGGGACAAGTCATATGACTGGGGGCAGCTGGGAAATTGACAAAATGTCTAGCCACATGTCAGATTTCAAAATTGAATATAAAAAAATCTGTTTGCTCTTTTGAGAAATGGATTTCAGTGCAGAATTCTGCTGGAGTAGCACTAAAAAGAATGTTTTCCGATGACAGGATCCCTTTAAGGATAATGCCTCCCTTTCATTGATACTCAACTAAAATAGTCAGCATCCCTCAATAATTAAAGTCTAAATGACATTAATGAAAGCCTGATACAGAACACGGCTAGAAATGGTGCATTAAGTGTGCCGTGCCTTTAAAACTACAATATCTACAGCAGCCCCCCATCAATTTAAGTCACGCTGATAGAATCCCTAAAAAGAAGTATATTTCCAGTATACGTGTGTCTTGTTGTAAAGTAAATGGTCTGGACCTCATCGGATCAGAGTATCCATGATTATATTTAGGGATTCCTACAGAAGTCTTTAACATGAATGCTTCCCCTGTAAAGGGGTTGTTTACCTTTGAATTAACATTTAGGGGTAGATTCACTAACGGCAAATTTTCGCCAGCGTCAGCTTTGCACAGCTCGCACCAGTTCACCAGGCGCAACGACTACGTCAATTCACTAATAGGAGGAGTTTCGTCCTGTGCGCCGAACACTGGCGACTTTTCACTAGCGATACTTTGGCATTGCAAGCGTTTCTTACCGAAGATGCGATAACGTGTTGGTGCAAATGCTTGAAGTTACCACTTTTTATTACAAATAGGGATGGGTGAATTTGACCCGTTTTGTTTCACCAATTATTTTTGACGAGCGTAATTTTTTTCGCCGTACAAATCTATGGGCGTCATTTCTGTGGCAAAACAAGGCAAAAAAATTCTCCCATCCCTAATTACAAATGTCCAGGGAACCTTAATAAAGACTAGATATATATATATAAAATGAAAAGTCTCCAGCGTTTTTGGCAAAAGAGGTAACGTTCAGTAAAATCCGCACTTAAACGGATTTGCTGATTAACAACCTTTTGCCAGAGCGAAAAGTCGCCTGGCGATACAGTGCGAACGAACGCTAGCGACAGTCTCATTCGCTAGCAAATTGGCACCTGCATCTGTTAGTGAATTGCCGATGTCCCTGTGAATGCGGTTTTTGCCAAATTTTCGCCAGCGATGGCCACTTCGCCCTTTAGTAAATCTGCCCCCTAGTATGATGTAAGAATGATATTCTTAGACAATTTGCAGTTGGTTTTCATTTTTTATTTGTGGTTTTTAACTTATTTAGCTTTTTATTCTCCAGTCTGCAGTTTCAGCCATCTGGTTGCTAGGGTCCAAATTCCCCTAGCAACCATGCACTGATTTGAATAAGAGACTGGAATATGAATAGGAGAGACCTGAATAGAAAGAGGAGTAATAAAAAGTAGCAATAACAATACATTTGTAGCCTTACAGAGTATTTGTTTTTAGATGGGGTCAGTGACCCCCATTTGAAAGCTGGAAAGAGTCGGAAGAAGGCAAATATTTAAAAGATTATACAAAATAAATAACGAGGACCAATTAAAAAGTTGCTTAGAATTGACCATTCCATAACATATTAAGGGGGTTACTTATGAAAGGTCCAGTGTTAGAGTTTTTTATAACTTCAATGAACTCACAACTTGAATGGTATGTTATTCAAGAATGGAAAAAACAAGATTCTGCGAGTTTGAGTCCCGAAACCAGAAAAATTGAATTCATTTTCGGCTGGAAAAAATTTAGAATCACTAAAATTATTAAAATTTTCGGGCAAAACCCTCTGAAAAAAACTTGAACTTCATGAAGGCTATTAACATCTTAAAATGGTCCAAGGGACCTCTGCCATTGACTCCTGCATGACCTAGACAGGTTATTTTCAGATTCAAGCTATTTTCAGGGTTGGGGTATAATAAATCTAAAAAAAAAAAAAGCTTTGAAAAATTTTTGATCAAAAAAAAAAATTGTTTTTATTTTGCAAGAAAACACAACTCGATCCTTAATAAATCTGCCCCTAAAAATAACTTAAAGGTGAACCACCCCTTTAAAGGTTACTAGTTTATTTAGGAACTGGTTTGGAGACAGGAATTTTTCATGGAAGACTTCTTCATATGGTATTGTCTTGCCTTCTTCCGGATCATTAAGGAAGGATTTACTTAGTCAAAAGGTTTAAAGGAAAAGTAAAGCCTCAAATGAATGTAAAATTGCTCAGAGCACCCTTCTATGCATTCATTATTCTTTGTTTATTTCAGTCGACCAGCTACAGCTGGCTGAAAATTAATTTTCGGAGAAACGGAAAGCGTTGAGATGTGGCTGTAGTTCACCTGTAGGTGGACCTGAAGAATGTGTTTATAGTGTGAGACCTGCTACCTGTGTACCAAGTCACCTCTGTATTACAGGCAACTCCTGGTGAGGTACAATATTACCTTCAACCTTCTCAGTCCAACAGATTCTTGAGGGCTTTCTAAGCACAGATCCACCAAGTTGGAAATAAACTGCCATCCAGGTGCTTCCTCAAACAGTAAACTTATTTATTGAAACACAGGCAGTAAATCCATATCTCAGCATTTAGACAAATGGAATCTTTTAGCACTTTCAATTCTATCAGTGGAGAACCTTCACACTTTGAGATATTCAGATAGCTCCTTCTTGGAGGATAGTACAACTTGTCTTGGATAAATCTTTACCAACACTAGGGATCCCATTGGCACTTTCCCTTCTGATGTCCCTGTCTGTCAACTTTATCACCGCAAGGGTATTAAAGGAGAAGGAAAGGTTAAAACTAAGTAAGCTTTATCAGAAAGGTCTATATAAATACACCAGTAAACCCTCAAAGTAATGTTGCTCTGAGTCCTCTGTCAAAAGAAACAGCACATTTCTTTCCTTCTATTGTGTACTCATGGGCTTCTGTATCAGACTAACTGTTTTCAGCTTAAACCTCCAGGGCTAGGGCTTGAGCATGCTCAGTTTGCTCCTCTCTCCCTCTCCTTCCTGCTGTAATCTGAGCCCAGAGCTATGAGTGAGCAGGGAGAGACTCAGGCAGGAAGTGATGTCACACCAAGCCAATATTGCAGCTGCTATCCTAAACAAACAGAGAGCTTTTAGAGCTGATTACTCAGGTATGGTAAAGCATTCTGCAGAATAAATATAGTGTTATAGCTTGCACTATTGTGGCTAATCTATTGGCAATAAACTGCTTCAGTAGCTTTCCTTCTCCTTTAACCCCAACTAATCTCCTTGTTGGAATAAATAGCTGCTCACTAGATAAACTGTCACTGACTCTCTCCTAGAACGACTGTAACAAAAACTACTACCACTAACTAAACTGTCCCCAACTGAGTCTGACACCAGCTCAGACCCAATCCTGTACCCACCTCCCTGCCGCCTACTATGCATTCCTACTAGATAAAAGTAATCCCAGGAAAGGGAAATAGTTGCCAAAGGTGAATCAAATGTCCGTTTTAGCTGTCCAAAATAAAGTGGAAACGTCCTTAGAAATATGTCTAACTCTCAAAATGAACAGGAGGTGGCGCTGTTCTTACTAATTCAGGTTAAAAAAATGCTACTATCTTGAAAACGAGAAAAAAATATTCATATGAATTGCAAAAGTGCTTGGAGAAGAGCTCTGGACAGTTTGCCACTGGATTAAGGGTTTACATCTCCATCTGTTACAGTATTCACAGTAACTATGAAAGTTTCTAAAGAAATTTCAGAAACAGCAATAATTTCCTTCATTATCTGTCCAGTCCAAAGAATGAATTTCTCAGTGTTTTCCCCTGTATCGAGCATAAATAACCCATCAAATAAGTTTTTTGAGAGCACAGACATCTGCTGGATATTCAGTGTGCTCCATTGGGTTATGACAACGAGGAGTGGGTGCCATTGGGGAGTTCTGCTAGGAATCTTATCGTACAGATCACGATTTTCTCTCGTTTCTCCAGCAAAGCAAATATAAAACCAGATAAACGGAGTGATATGATTTCCTAGATCAGGCCCCAGCTGTCTGTATGTATTGTTATTTTTCAGACAGATGGCTGGCGCTCTTGTAGATCTGTTATTCTATTTAATAGTCATTGCTGTGCTCTCTGCCTCGTGCGTGCCCAATATTATATTTTTCTTGGTTAAATACCGGGTTGCGTTAGCCTTTAATTCAGTTTGCCTAGAACCAATTTCAATTGATGTGACTCATGGAAGAGCACAGAAATAAATGTCACGTTCTCTGTAAAAGAAAGGCGGAAAGACTTCCTCTCTGTCGCTCTCCCCCAAAATTCTTTGCCTTTTCCCTCATTTTGGTGGTGGTTGGAATTGTTACATTCCAGCATAAGGTTCCTAAGTTTATTTCCTACAAGGGAACCATCTGTATAAGGTTCTCTGTGGGCTTTAGTGTGGTTCATTTTTATATTAGAATGGGACCGGTTATCCAGACTGCTCGGGACTTGGGGTTTTCTGAATAGCAGATCTTTCCGTAATTTGGATCTTCATAGCTTAAGTCTATTTAAAAATCATGTAAACATTAAGGGGCTGATTCACTAAGGGTCGAATATCGAGGGTTAATTAACCCTCAATATTCGACTAGGAATTAAAATCCTTCGAATATCGAATTCGAAGGATTTAGCGCAGATAGTTCGATCGAACGATCGAAAGATAATTCCTTCGATCGAACGATAAAATCCTTCGAATCGAACGATAAAATCCTTCGAATCGAACGATAAAATCCTTCGAATCGAACGATAAAATCCTTCGAATCGAACGATAAAATCCTTCGAATCGAACGATTCAAAGGATTTTAATCCAACAATCGAAGGAATATCCTTCGATCAAAAAAAGTTAGGCAAGCCTATGGGGACCTTCCCCATAGGGTAACATTGACTTCGGTAGCTTTTAGATGGCGAACTAGGGGGTCGAAGTTTTTTTTAAAGAGACAGTACTTCGACTATCGAATGGTCGAATAGTCTACGATTTTTACTACGAATCCTTCGATTCGAAGTCGTAGTCGAAGGTCGAAGTAGCCCATTCGATGGTCGAAGTAGCCCAAAAAAAACTTCGAAATTCGAAGTTTTTTTACTTCGAATTCTTCACTCGAAGTTAGTGAATCGGCTCCTAAATAAAGCCAATAGGCTGGTTTTGCTTCCAATATCTTAGTTGGGATCAAGTACAAGCTACTGTTTTATTATTACAGAGATAAAGGGAATAGTGTTTAGAAATTTGTATTATTTGTATAAAACTGAATATATGAGAGATGGCCTTTCTGGATAACAGGTTTCTAGATAACAGATCCCATACCTGTACTTGATTTAGTCACTCATAGAGTTTCATACCTACAATGTACTTTTCTCAAATATTTACTCAACCTATCCATTCCCTATGTAGGAGGAAGGTGGGGGATGTATTAGTGTGTAATGGGGCCTAACGTTCTCCTTCTCAGCAAAGAAGTCATTGGTTACAAACATCGTTACACTACAGACACCAGCTCTGTAAAAAAATAACAATGACTTTGCAGAAAGTACAGAATGTTTTTTCATGAAGACTAGAGCCATCAATTTATTGATACTATTGGTTGATGTAAGGTTGAACCAGGACCTTTCATGTTTAAATTGTCTTTCCTCAACCACTGGACTGAGAAGACATCCTCATTCAAGTGTTGTATCGGCCATCTAAGCAGAGCCTTATTAATCTTTGATGCATAATTCCATGCATAGGCTCAACTTTTTGTTTGTTCAACACTTTCCCTTCCCCACTCTGATGTCTGGGCGTTGAGGTATCATGCTTTGTTCCAGCCACTAAGTGTGTTCTTGTATGTGGACTCTTCTATCCTTTCCTGCAGTTCTGTTTTTTTCATCATGTCTTGTCTAAGGGTTCTTTGTTCCTTTTTGCCCGAGTTCCTGGAACATTCAGTTGTTCCAGTCTTTGTCCATCTCCAGACCACTTCAGCCCCTTCCAGCTACCTCCTCAGACCTCACCTTCTTCATCTATATGAGGCTTTTTACTCTAAAATTGCCGGATTGGACCTTTGCAATCATCATCTCTTGTACATTTTTTGTTCCTTTTTGGGACCCACTGTTCAGTTTTGACCCTAAGGCGATCATTTATCAAAGTCAGAATTTATCTCAATATATACAAACTTCTATCAAATCCACTTGGGTTTTATGCTTATTTGTTATAAAATTTTCCCGAAAATTTGCTTTGCAGGGAAAAATTAGATTTTTGCGTTTTTTGGAATTTTCATATACGATTTTCATGATTTTTTTGGAATTTTCACCCAAAAACTCAGAAAACTTTGGGGGTATTGCACGAAACCCAGCGCACATCAAAAAATCCTTGGGACTTCTCCCATTGACTTACAGTATATGTAACCTCAATTTACAGATGTCGACAGCACCAGCCATAGATTATGCTGTTTTAAAATGCCTTTATTGAGACATGGGTTTCTGGCCCCAATACACTTGGCCAAGTGTATTGGGGCAAGAAACCCATGTCTCAATAAAGGCATTTTAAAACAGCATAATCTATGGCTGGTGCTGTTGACATCTGTAAATTGTGAATAAACGGACGCATGGTGGAAACCGTTGGACGTGCATCAGGGCTTAAGAATTGGGAAGCATAGGTGCTGACTGAGAAATCTAACTTATATGTAACCTCGACAGGTCTGAGATGCCGGATTTTCAGATTCTGACTTTTCCATCCTCAGGGTTTAATAAATTCCAAAAAAATTTGATTTTTTTAAAAGTCAGATTTTATAAATGGTTCTAATTTTTTTATTAATGGTTCTAATTTGTCTAATAAAAGTCAAGAGGTTGTTACCCACTAGGAATGAACCTAAAGGTCACACAACCTTTGTCTTCTATCCATAAACTGTCTGCTCAGCCTAAAAAACAGACCTCCCAGGTAAACAACTTGGCCTTTCTAGTATAAATAGTGCTCCAAAATGTTTATTGTTTTTTTGCCTAAGTTCATCTCTTTCTCCTGGAGAAGGATAGATTTTGACATGTTCTCCTGACTAAGCGTATGTGATTCCAAACGATATAAAGGTTACAGAATAAGCTTCCCATATGCCAAGCAACATCATTTTGGCAGGAAGGGTTTGCAAACACAACATAGTCTGGCATCCCAGCTGCGTGAAACATTGATTGTTTCTGCCTAGGGCTTTAATGTGTCATGTTGTTCTCAGAGCCGACTCGTCTATTGACAGAGCAACCAGGCAATGGACACTGCTGTGCTGCTCTGATCTCCCTCTCCCCAAAAAACTAACAGCTGTAAAGGTTTCCTCTACCATCGAAGGTGGTATACTTGTCTCAGAAATCTCAGAGGGAGAACTACTCATTACAGCCCGTTGAACACTTCTCAGAGCTGAAATTCATACCTTGATAAACAGCTCAATGGCTCTAGGAAGGCATCCAATAGTGATCTCTGCTAAAGCTCCTACACAATGATGTCTGATTCCCATTGTGCATGTGGTTGGCAGAAGCCGCCTGCAGAACTTTACTACAATGATCTAAATCCAGCAAATCCAGGTTTTATGAGATGCAATAGGAACATGATCATGCCTCCTGGGGTGAGTTTTCAGCTAAATCTCAAGAAAGTAGTGGAAGAACTAGGAGGGTCTTCAAGGGACTGGTGTTCACGACGCACCATCTCCCAGGACTGGATCAACCCTTTCCAGGTGAGACCCTCTTAGAAGCATTTAGCTTTCCTAATCAATTGCTTTTTGTTGTTTAAATTAGGATGTAGTATAAGAGGGGAAGAACCTATAAAACCAGTATAACTATATTAAAGCTTTAAATTAATTTTAACGTACATACTTGTATTTGATAAAGTGTTTTTTCTTGGTTTGCTTTTTATAGACATTTCTAAATTAAATAGCTTTGTTTGTTCCATACTTGCTTGTTTACTTTAACTGGTATTCAGCCCTTCGTTGAGGAATCATGAATTTAACTAGAAGAGCCACGGCAATCAAATATCAAATGTTGAAAAAAGTTCTCTGGGTGGTGCCAAAAAATAAGGGCTGTGATTGGGCTATTTGGCAGCCCCTATGTGGATAACCAGCCTACAGGAGGTTCTGTTTGGCAGTACATCTGGTTTTATACAACCAAAATTTGACTCCAAGCCTGGAATTCAAAAATAATCGCCTGTTTTGAGGCCATTGTGAGCAACATCCAAGAGTTGGTGAGCAGCATGTTGTTCCTGAGCCACTGGTTGGGGACCACTGAATTAGAATGTGCTTCTCAAACAAGTCCCACTGCTGAGGTTGGATCTCCTCCAGGCGCAAGCCAACAAAAGGGAATATTTACTGTATGTGGAAAATTTTCATTTGGAAAAAAGACTTTAAGGGGCCGATTCATCAAGCTCGAGTGAAGGCATTCGAAGTAAAAAAACTTCGAATTTTGAAGTGTTTTTTGGGCTACTTCGACCATCGAATGGGCTACTTCGACCTTCGACTACGACTACGACTTCGAATCGAAGGATTCGAACTAAAAATCGTTCGACTATTCGACCATTCGATAGTCGAAGTACTGCCTCTTTAAAAAAAACTTCGACCCCCTACTTCGGCAGCTAAAAGCTACCGAAGTCAATGTTAGCCTATGGGGAAGGTCCCCATAGGCTTGCCTAAGTTTTTTTGATCGAAGGATATTCCTTCGATCATTGGATTTAAATCCTTCGAATCGTTCGATTCGAAGGATTTAATCGTTCGATCGAAGGAATAATCCTTAGATCGTAGCATTTGCACTAAATCCTTCGACTTCGATATTCGAAGTGGAAGGATTTTAGTTCCTAGTCGAATATCGAGGGTTAATTAACCCTCGATATTTGACCCTTGATGAATCGGCCCCTAACACTTTGATTCATTTACAGATTAACAATCGTTCACCTGGCCGAAAATTCTCCAGGCGCTGAGCTTTATTGCTAGCGAATTGTGTTATTCCCCTTTTGGCAATGTCCCTGCCAATTGTCGTTTTGTCAAATTCTCAGTTAAAAAAAACACTTTGTTCTTTAGTAAATTTGCCCCAAGTTGCTTTAGGTGTCAAAGTTGAAAAAATGAAGCAATTTTGGATGCCATAAAAAGTGTTGAAAAAAAAACCGTCTGTGATTAAGGGAATGGCTGAAATGTGCCAGACAGTAGTAGATGCTGCTCTTGTCTGTACTTTTTAATGTTTTTCAATAAATAACACGTTTTATGGGATACAATCTGGAAGTTGCTGTATTGGAACACAGTAGAGGCTGAAGTTCGTCCAGTGGGTTTTTAAACACAGCCAAATGAGCATGGTAATTCAATTCCCAAATACAGACCAGAATACTGCCTGGCTGTGCTTTAAAACTCAATGGGTGACTTTCAGCCTCCAGGGCAGTGATCCCCAACCAGTAGCTCATGAGCAACACAATGTTCCCCCAACCCATTGGATGTTGCTCCCAGTGGCCTCAAAGCAGGGGCTTATTTTTGCATTCCTGACCTGGAGGCAAGTTTTGGTTGTATAAAAACCAGCTGTACTGCCAAATAGAGTCTCCAGTAGGCTACCAGTCCACATAGGGGCTACCAATAGCCAATCACAGCCCTTATCCCCCCCCATGGAACATTTCTCATGCTTTTGTGGCTCCCCAGCTCTTTTTACATTTGACTCACGGGTAAAAAAAAGATTGGGGACCCCTGTTTCAGGGTGTTCCATTAGATGAAATCCTAGGCTTCCTTATCTGATTTGTGTTCCACATAAGGAGGTTCTCTCCGTAACCAAAAACGTACTCCCTTCCAGTATCTTAATTTTACCCATTCATTGACTGCCAAGGAATGCTGGGAGTTTTTCTTCTGCCGTTGTAATAATTATGTTTTAATCTGCCTCTCCCTGGGAACTATGGGCTTGACAGCTTTACTATTGTTGATTATTAAATGGGCAAAATAAAAGTAGCAATGTAATGAATAAAGAACATTAAAGCACAGAAATATGAGCAGGCATAAGGCAATGTGTGTAATTCCTTGAGAACAGGTGCTGACAAGATCAAATACTCTTGCTTACATACATTCTAATATGATTCAATGGTATTACAGCTCTTATAACTCCAGAAAACAATGTGCAGCTAATCCAGAAGGATAATGGGTTTCCTCAGATAATGACTGCGGCTGTGATTCTAATCTTACAGAATTTAATTACTCTCAACAGACTCACAGCAGATTTGTATAGTTATATCTGCAAAGTAGAACAAAACAATTCATGTTTGTATTGCCTACATTAGCTGATTGACTTCTACAGGTCAGAGATTTCTGTTCATCACACGTATATTATAAGGATAATGTACCCCCTACTGTAAATGATAAGGATATTAGAAGTCACTGAGGGGTTGTTCTGTGACCATATAAAGGCACAAGGCTGCAGGCTGAGTTATACAGGGAACTCTGAGTATCACTCATGTATTATAAGGGATAATGTACCCCCTACTGTAAATGATAAGGATATTAGAAGTCACTGAGGGGTTGTTCTGTGACCATATAAAGGCACAAGGCTGCAGGCTGAGTTATACAGGGAACTCTGAGTATCACTCGTGTATTATAAGGGATAATGTACCCCCTACTGTAAATGATAAGGATATTAGAAGTCACTGAGGGGTTGTTCTGTGACCATATAAAGGCACAAGGCTGCAGGCTGAGTTATACAGGGAACTCTGAGTATCACTCATGTATTATAAGGGATAATGTACCCCCTACTGTAAATGATAAGGATATTAGAAGTCACTGAGGGGTTGTTCTGTGACCATATAAAGGCACAAGGCTGAGTTATACAGGGAACTCTGAGTATCACTCATGTATTATAAGGGATAATGTACCCCCTACTGTAAATGATAAGGATATTAGAAGTTGTTCTGTGACCATATAAATGGTATTGCACAAAACCAACCGTACATCAAAAAATCATTGGGCCTTCTCCCATTGACTTATATGCAACCTCGATAGGTCGGAAATGTCGGTTTTTCACATTCTGACTTTTCCATCCTAGGAGTTTAATAAATTCCAAAAAATGTGTGATTTGTTTAAACGTCCGATTTTGTAAAAAAAAAAAAAAAAAAAAATCACAATTTTTTTGGGCATTTTTGCATTTGGAGTTTAGTAAATAACCCCTAGAAGTAAACCTGGTAAGAGGCTCTGGTGTTTTTTGCCTCATTTTCCAAAAAAAGCCGTCTCCAGCTCCCCTTCTCTCCAGTCACATACACAGACTGAGCCCCCAGAAAGGAAAACGTTTCTCTGATTTTTTTTTTAATAATCTTCATATTGGGGGAAAAAAAGTCGCCATTTACAGCAACTCAAACACCGACAGCCGCAGCGATGAAAGAAATGATTCCATATAATTAGCAATTTCTCACTGATGGTACAATATCTTTCTATCACAAAAATGCATTTATCGGGGGTGAATGTTCTTTGTTTTGTTCCTTTTGCCTCAATGCTTTTGTTTGGACCAATTTGGCAGCATCAGAGATGATTCAATGTTACTGGATGTTTAACGCACACACACAATTTGTTTCCATTTGTAGATTTACTTTATGCCATTGATTTTCAATGCTTCGCCGACCTTCTGTAATCTTTAGTGAGTTCATTTTCTGCTCTTCGCTCTTCATTTGTCTCCCCCTCACTTTTATAGAGACAGAAAATGGCAGAAAATGTTGTCCTTGTGCATTAGAATTAATAATAGAATATAAAGTTGTGTACAGATATAGCATCCTTTATTTGGGAACCTGACATCCAGAAAGCTTCAAATTATGGGAAGCAAATCTTCCATAGAGTTATAGTAGAATGCAGGACCCATCCAAAGTAGTAAACTTCGACTGCAAAGTGCTTTTATTGGGGAAATGTCGAGGTCTGAATATTTAAATATAAATTTGGATATGACACGATCTGAGGACTTTCAATGTTTTCCAGTGATTAGACTTTACTCCCTTCCCTACTAATCTCTGTGCCATAGACCTTCTTTTTCCCCTATTTCTTTATGCTTACGTATGCTCCCCAGCATCATGATCTTGGCTCTGGGGTCTCTGCACATTCCCTCACCTTGAACCTTTCTGATCTCTTTGGATTCCCTCTTGCTACCCCCTTCCTCACCAATCTACATTACCTACTCCTTCACCAATGTATGTTCCCACCTCAGCCTCCAATTTCTCCTTACTGACATCCAAACCCTTTCCTTGCTCCTTCCTTGATTTCTGTGCATATCCCCTTCTTCCATTTTTATCTGGACCTGTTTTTATGTTCTAGGAAGGGGTAGCTAGTACTAGTAAATCTAGTTTTCAAAGATAATAATAACAAATAATAACAAAGATGTTGCGCCACTCAAGTTACCCATGTCAACCAATCAGACTTTTGCATTTATTGTCTACTGTGGGTGGTTAAATGTATCTATTGGTTTCTGTTTTCCAGGCCAGTCCTGCACCCATCATTGTAAACACGGACACTTTGGATACAATACCCTATGTCAGCTACACACCGTTTCATGAAAATGCGGTAAGTATCAATACTTTTTGGAAATTTTAATTTTCAAGTCTACACAGATCACTCATCTAAATATATATATAAATATACATATATGTATATTAGGGATGCACCAAATCCATAATTAGTTTCGTGATTCAGCAAGGATTCAGCCTTTTTTCAGGATTCGGATTTAGTCGAAGATAATCCGAATTTGCATATTCAAAATAAGGGCGGGGGAAATCGCGTGATTTTTGACACAAAACAAGGAAGTAAAAAAATGATTTCCCCACCCTTAATTTGCATATGCAAATTAGGATGTGGTTCAGTATTCGGTGAATCTTTCATGAAGGATTGGTGGTTTGGCCGATTCCAAAATAGTGTATTCGGTGCATCCCTAATATATATATATATATATATATATATATATATATATATATATATATATATATATATATATATATATATATATATATATATATATATATATATATATATATATATATATATATATATATATATATATATATATATATATATATATATATATATATATATATACATATATACATATATATATATACATATACATATATATACATATATATATATACATATACATATATATACATATATATATATACATATACATATATATACATATATATATATACATATATATATATACATATATATATACATATATATATACATACATATATACATATATATATATATATATATATATATATATATATATATATATATATATATATATATATTGTTTTGGTTCATTGTTTAGGATTAACTACGCACTCTTTTTCCCAATGTAGAAAATGGTTCCTATACGGCACAGTTTTTTGAAAGACCTAGATGAACAATCTGATTTACTAAAATTAAAATTCAAGGTTTTTGCCATGATTCCAGAAAAACACAGAAAAAAATGAGGCTTTCAAGTATTTTTGAATTTAGGCATTTTCGATATTTAGAAAGAAATTGTTGAAAATGTGAATACAGAAATGTGGGAGCTAATACCTTGTGAACTTCTACAAAAATCAATGGGATTATAAAGTGAATGGGAAGATAAAAGTAAATGATTATTGCTATGGGTTACTGGACAAACTATGCCTATGACTGTCCACTTCAATTCCTTCATACTGTACATCCATACCCAACTAAAATCCAACATTTATCTAGCTGGGTTTAGTAGGACAATATCAGAATCTTCCTCAAGCAATTTCAAGCAATGGATCTCCAATTACAATTGGGACATTGTAGCCCTTTGTCTTCTTCTTCTTTATTCTAGGCTTACACAGCATCTTTCTTGACCTCCAATGCTTGCTTCAAACAATCTGATGTTTATTGACTACTCAATCTTTGTGGTCACCCCCAACAATCCCTAGTAGGCTACAGTCTCTCAGTGTCAGTCACATGAAGTTGTTACCTGTCACGGGGCCTAACGGCTCCCAGTGGGAGTAGTCCGGACCAAGGAGCTTACTGGTTAAGTCCAGGTTCACGGTACAGACAAGGGTTCAGGAACAATAGCAAAGTCAAGTCCAGGCAGAGGTTCAAAAGGCAGGTAGATAAGAAGCAGAATCAATATCCAGGCAGGGTCAAGTCCAGAAAGCAGCTTAGAATCAATTAAGGCACCCAGGAATGTTCACAAAGAAAAACCTATTATCGGGCATTGAACCGTGACCCAGATGACCTTTTAAGTTCTAATTTATATTAGTTCATGTCTAATATCTAAGAGATTGTCCTCATTGTAGGACAACATGATAGAATATGATATACATGGGGAAAACATGTGTTCTCATTGACCAGAGTGGGATAATCAAATGATTTGGAGGATCACTTTTTTGACCATGAGCTTAAAACTGAAAAGACCTACCTTATTGGAAGTTGCAGCACCTACCAGTTCTTTCTTTAGTTTCTTTCTTAGGCAAAAAATAACTGTCTTTTACTCTATAGCTTCAGGCATCAGTTCACAGATCATTATAGAATTTCCATGTGTCCCTTAATCTTCCATAATACATCTCAAGCTCTTAATGGATTGGCTCTAATACTTTGTTTTGCTCTCACAATTGAGCCTGTAGCTAATGATAGGAAATAAATAGCTTGTGATTGGTAACTTTTTATGGCTGAATGCCGAGAAATCTGAACATGGAACAAATGTGATGAGTTCTTTGTCTGTGGAGCTTGTTTATTTCATTTTTGATTGGCTATAGATTCAGATGGAGATAAGGGGGTCATTCATTCCCAACACTTCTAGTACGTGCCCCATGCTGGGATCAAAATGAAGAAATCAAAGGGAACATATACAGAAGAGGTTGATTTGCAAGCACCTGGCGAATAAAGCTTCTGTTATACAGTATTTGTTTTCTCATCCTTTGATTAGAGGCTGTGCATAATACTCCTTGACCGGTGCTTTTGATGTCTTCATTCAAGCACCTCTATTGAAATTTCCCAGTGTTTGTGACTCAGATCTATTGTGCCTCCCATTTTATCAGTAACCATCTTCATTTTGTATCCTAGGGATTTTATAATTATCTCATCGCTGTCTCACTCTTGGCTGGTGCATTGTAGCACTGTGCTTAGTGTATCTGTATTTCTTCCCTCAATAATTTCTTTCTCACTCTACGGGTTTCTAGGATTACCTTTAGCCTGGTGCTCTAATATTCACTTTATATCTCAACTGTTGATTGCTCTCTAGTTGGGGTCATCCAAAAATAATATAATAATATAATAATATATTCTATATATAATACATATAATAATATTTCTTCACTGACAGAGATACAATGTCTCAGAATCAGTTCACATACCTGAGATTTAAAAATCCCAAATACTGTAGGACCTCTTGGAAGCCATTGGCTTCCTGTAAGACAATTTTTTGGCTAGGGCAATGGGAAAAGCTGTTAAAAATCCTTAAATAAATTGCCTAAATTATTTTAAATATAAAAACTCAAAGAGTAAATTGCGTTCCATGAACCTTCAGTACTGATAGAGCAGAGGTTCCCTTTCTAATGTTTGTGAACATGAAGGTTGAGGTATTTATAGATATAGTGACCTAGTTTGTAAAATCCATACTTCCAACATATTTGCAGCCTTCCCAAAAAAGACTGTACTTCTTCCAATTCACTCTCAAAGGCTAAGATCCCATCATACTGTCTATTTGTTATTTTGCCAGCAGTTATATCATGGTGGATAGTCTTTAGGAATCCAAATTTTTTAAATTAATCAGTGGAGGAAGATCAAGGGCAAGGTTTACTTTGGTAACTACTTTACTCCCAGTTCACTATCCATTTCCTACGTTAAAATGAACGTTTGTTTCTTCTAATCTTAAGGAGTTGTCGTGTCCTCTACATATATGGTCTAGTTTTATAATGTGGTCATATTCCATAGTAATTTAATTGCTATGTAAATAAAGGTTTTATTATAAAACAGTGCCAAAGGGGTACTTTCAGTAAAGGGAGAATTGACGCCAGCGACTGATTCACACACGTTGCACTACTTCACCAGGCGCAAATTCACTACCACTACGCTACTTCGCCAATATGTAAAGTTGATTCCTGGGCGCCAAATGCTGGTGACTTTTCACTAGCATTACTTCAGCAGTGCGAGCATTTCATAGCGCAGATGCGCTAGCGTTCGTTTGTAGGGATGGGTGAATTTTTTCGCCTTGTTTCGCCGCTGAAATGACGCCCATAGCCTTGTATGGCTTTGCGCGTCAAAAAAATGACGCAAATCAAATAACATTTGATGCGCTTCATAAAGGTCAATTTGAATAGGGCAGGTACATTAAAGTTGTATGGACGTCTTTATTAGAGATGTTGGTGCAAATGCTTGAAGTTACCACTTTTTATTACAAATGTCTAAGGAACCTCAAAGACAAAAAAGTTAATATAATGCCCTACACACGTAAAATGAAGGTTCCATATGTTCTCAAAAGTCTGGGGAAAAATGTTAAGCCAAAAAAAGTAAAGTTAAGACTTTGAAGGCAATTCCGCTTAAAAAAAAGATTTTTTTTTTGTTTTCAAACTTTATTGCATTTTCGGCAGACAAGATATGATGTAACTGACATAAGATTTTGGAAGATCTAGCTTCATTTTAGCAGTTAGCCTGGTCTGAGGTGGTGAAGTCAACTCTGGCAAAAAAACGTTCAGTAAAATCCGCACTTTACTGAATTTGCGGATCAACGACCATTCGGCTGAGCGAAAAGTCGCCTGCAGATTGAGTGCGAATGAACGCTAGCGGGGGTCCCTTTCGCTAGCAAATTATCGTCTGCGCCTAGTGAATTGGCAATGTTCCTGCGGATTGGACTTCTAGCGAATTTCCGCTAGCGACGGCTACTTCACCCTTTAGTGAATCTGCCCCTTTAAAGAGTCTACACTCCTATAGTTATACCTCCTGGTTAAACTAAGAGTAACTGCTGTGATATAAATCAGATATACAGTATATATTTACTTTTCCTAGAAAATGGGACGTATCTCTCAAATAAACTGAGACCAGTTTAATGTTAGAATCCAATGTAGTCTTTGTATGGACAAATTGAATAGATATGGGGCAACCTACGATTATTGGGAAAATAATTTGGTAAGAATTTTTTGTTCAGACAGATCACAGGGGTTACTAATTATATTTAAACACTTACACTGCTCCTTTCATGTTTTATTTATGTTTCCTTTAGAAACAAACTCCAATTATCCTCAGCTTTGTTTATATTGCAGCTCTTTGATATGCTACGTAGGCCTAACTAAACAATTTGCAACTCTTTCTAGATCAATGGAACTGAAATTGAATATGAGTTTGAAGAAATTACTTTGGAGCGGGTAAGTCAAATGAAAATTCCAAGATCAAACAGCAAATTTTTTTTTTGATAATTCATGTAATAATGTTTTTGGATAAAACAGTGTGGCTATAAAGGGTGGACGCTTTTAAAGGACAAGGAAAGTGTAAAATAGAATAAGGCTAGAAATGCTGTATTTTGTCTACTAAACATAAACATGAACTTACTGCACCACAAGTCTAATCAAACAAATGATTTATACTTTCAAAGTTGGCCACAGGGGGTCACCATCTTGTAACTTTGATATACATCTTTGCAAGACCAAGACTGTGCACATGCTCAGTGAGGTCTGGGCTGCTAAGGGATCGTCATAAATTATCAAAACAGCACAAGTCAAATAATATCTGCCAGAAGCCGATAAAACAAGACTGATTAATAATCACAATATACAGACTGCACTGGCTCCTGTGTTGTCATGTAATCTAATGTGGATTTTATACTTTTTGTATTGTTTAATACAAACTTTCTCCAACTCTGCAGAACCAGTGGCTGCAGCAAAATAATCCTCCAAATAGAATCCCAGTTTATCTGTTTAAATCTGGCTCCATGATCTTTGTCCCTGCAGCTGGAAACAGTAAAGGGGATGTAAAGGCAAAAATAAAATCCAATACAAATCTCTACACAGTCGCCGACTGCTCTACAGGGAAACAAACAAAGCTGCTTGAGTTCTGCATGGCTGGGAAGTAAGGCGGGGGCTCCCCCTGCTGTTCATAAGTATGATTGTTTCCCTGCAGAGCAGTTAGGGACCGTCTGACAATTCCTATCCACAGCAGTAAATGAAGGGAGAATTTCACTGTATACAGTCTGGTTTCTTATAAAAATGGTACACATTTTTTAATTAAAATATATTGGATATAGGTTTTTGTTTCATTAAATAAAGTAAAAATTGGATTTTATTTGTTTGCCTTTACATGCCCTTTAAACTCAATTTATAGTCAAATTTCCACATGACAATTTCCTACTTATTCATATGGGATGAGATCACTTTCACACTCACAATGATATACAAAAGTAGCAGGTTCCAATAACTCTTTTTTATACCTGAATTCAAGTTGTGTAATGGAATCGAATCAGTTTTGATAGGAATGAATGCTCAGTACAGTGTAATTTTATATGTATTAGACAATTATACTTAAATTCCATCAGAGAATAATCATTGTGTCATTTCAATGGAATTGCAGTCCAAGATAAATTGCTACAAAGATTCATATTGCAACTTCCTACAATTATAGTAGTTATGATTATTATAGCCACTTCTCGGAACAGCATATGGAAATGAAGGAAACTTGGTGGGTTGTTCTCTCCCTATGGTATTACAGGATAGCAGTGATTTCAAATTGTCATAGAGTTTAGGCTAAGGGCTATGTTGTTGACCTGGATTGGAAAGTCCTCTTGTGATTGGTCAACTTTTACTGATATGGAAAAGAAGGAGACTTGATGGGTTGTTCTCTCCCTATGGTATTACGGGATAGTGGCAATGTCAAATTGTCATAGAGCCTAGGCAAAGGTCTATGTTGTTGACAGGCAGTCTTTAACCTGGATTGCAAAGTTGTCTTGTGATTGGTCAACTTTGACTGATATGGATATAAAGGAGACTTGGTGGGTTGTTCTCTCACTATGGTTTTACGGGATAGCGGTGATGTCAGATTGTCATAGAGTCTAGGCAAAGGGCTATGTTGTTGACAGGCATTTTTTTAACCTGGATTGGAAAGTCCTCTTGTGATAGGTCAACTTTGACTGATATGGAAATGATAGTAAGACAAAACAGAGGCCCCAAAAGGATAAAAATAGCTAAAAGCACTTAAAAACCCAATGGGTAATTCAGAGGAGGTAGTAATGAACTTACCTCCTCCAAGCAGACACCAACGAAAGTGGTAATTTTCAATAATAATTTATTGACAAAACAGTATTGCAACGCGTTTCGCAGGTATTTCCTGCTTCATCAGGCAATATGGAACGGGAACAAAAACAACTAAAAAAACACAGACAGGCAAATTTGTAAAATATTATTGTATACAGCTGTTCGGATTATGGGAAAGTGTAGATACTAAGTGATGCCCTTGGGCCAAGTATATGGGGGGGAGGGAAAACAAGGGGAGGAGAAATAGTTCACAGCATGGGGAAACAAGTGCTGATGGACATGGGGGATAGGCTACTAGTATATATTATCTAAATTGGAAACCAAGTATCTTGGTGGGAGACATAATAGGAGACATACAATAGTAACATAATAAAGAACGTGACCTAGGGTATATTTAAAACCAGGGGATGTAGCACAGATGACTAAACCAACAAAAGAAATCAATGAAATTAAGATAAAGTGAAAAAAACTTACCAGTGTCTTTAAATAAACACTCCAGGCGCCTCTGTGCTGCTTGAGGACACCTGAGCTTGTCATATAGTGTGACTAATTAATGATAAGTATGTGGGGGGAGGGGAAAACGAATAATTCACAGCATGGGGAAGCAAATGCTGATGGACATGGGGAATAGGCTGCTGGTATATATTAGTCTAAATGAGAAACATAAAGTATCTGGGTAGGAAACATAAAATTAAACTATGTGGGAAACATAAATTAGTGAACTAAGGTATATTTAAAACAAGGGGATGCAGCACAAATAACTAAAGACAACAAAAAAAGGGGAATTCAATAACTTTTAAAAAGGAAAAGATATAATCTTACCAATGTCTTTGTATAAACACGCCAGGCGCCTCTGTGCTGCTTGAGGATGCCTGGGCGTGTTATATAGTGTGACTAATTGGAGGAAAGACAAACAGGAGATGATGTAGCAGCCATATTGGTGGTGGAAAATAGATAGTGGTATAAACGACCATTTTGTTTGGGGCTAATAAAGTGTCATAACCAATGAAAATGCAAAGGAATGCATATAAATATATAAATATATACATACACACATGAAAATTACACATGTAACACCTATTTGGGCCACTCGGGGTTAATTCACCAGCTAGAACACTAGAGCATGGGTTACACGCGACTTACACCCAGGGCAGGGCCTTCGCTAAGTGGAAGTGTTCTCTCTATGGTGTAGTGCAACTACATCCCCCCCAGGCTACTGTGCACACAAAAACAACTTGGGCGCCAGGAGGTTCTTAACAATCAGGAACGGTTTATTATGCCAAAAAGGGCAAATGACTACAGGTTTCAGTAGTCACACAGGAGTTGAGGAAAAACAGCATATTGAGAGGTCACACAGAACAAGACAGACTCACACAGAGAGTATACAGGCAAATGCAGTACAACCTTTCCCTCCTGGAAGTTGTCAGGAAGCAGCTTGTACCCTACAGTCCCTCTTCACTGAGGTCCCTGACTGGAGGCAACACACAGAGCCTCTGGGAAGCTCCTCCCTTACTGCAAATCCTTGTTGGAGCTTCAGCTGCTCTTTCTCTCTCACCTCTCTGCCTTTCTCTCCTAGAGAGACTATGACAAGTCTGCCCTAGTGTATCTGTTCCTCATTCACGGGGTTACCTGCTCCCCGACTTGGTCACATGACTTCTTCTGGGCCTATTGCACTCAGTCCCCCTGAGCACATCCAGCTGGAATCACATCCAGAGGCAAAAGAGGAAGAGGCCACTCCCTACACACACTATATAGGAGTGAGTCAGAGCAGTGTCATCAAATCTCTCAGCCTATCACTGTAAAGGTTATTCTGTAACAGGGATTCTACCCAATAACCCAAGGAAATGGTGAAAAGATTAACTCTATAGGGCCTGTATCCCTATAGGGCCCTACACACACATAAAAAGAACCTGATATATGAACTCTAAACAGCATTGAATAAAAAAACCTGAAGTAAAAACTCTAAACAACTTTGAATAAAAATTTTTAAACAAAATATAAATACCTAGACCGATTATAAAAATAATGCATAAAAAAATATGCAAAACTATGCAGGCAATCATGCAAAAGTATGCAACCAGATATGCACATCACCTTTTCTGATATATATTGCGAAGTGATATAAATAATCGGTCATAAAAGCATCAAATATATATGAATAAGTGCAATAAAACTAGATAAAAAGGCTACTAAAAGAGAGGACTGATAAAACATAAAACGGAACAATATGGCATATGGAATGATATAAGATGAATTAATAGAGTTTTTCTAAAACTTCATTAAGACCCTCAGGTACCAGGGTCCTGAGGGTCTGGATCCAGTACATTTCTCGTTTTTTTAAAAAAATCAAAGGCTGCAGAATCTGCAGAACTGATGGAGTCAATAAGTGTGATAGAAAAGGTGTCGGGCTGATAGTGACGTGACACGCTGTGCATAGGAAATGTATTAATAATGTTCCTTTTATGTTGGCCTATACGGCTCCGGGCAACTTGTGTTGTCCTGCCAACATATTGGAGACGGCATGGACATGTTATGAGGTAAATGATATATTTGGATTGGCAGGAGATGTGACTATTGATGGTATATTGAATCTTGGTAGTGAAGGATGAGAAAGTGGATGTATTGGTAACAAAAGGGCAAGCTAAACAACGGGAATGGTTACAGGAATATGATCCAGGTGTAAGGGGAATAGGTCCTACTGGATTATTATAATTCCTGTCACGTAATTTGCTAGGGGCTAAGATGTTGCGCAAACTGGGTGCTCGTCTGTATGTAATTAGAGGTTTTGTAGGTAACAAGGGTTTAAGGAAGGGGTCCTAGAGTAGGATCTCCCAGCGGTTGTTCAAAATAGTCCTAATGTTCTGATGTTCCTTGGTGAATTGTGTAATGAACCGGATAGGTGGGTTGTCGCTAGGTGGGGGTGAAGGGTTTTTTTGAATAGTGGATTTCGCCTTCATGAACGCATCGTTAACCAGTTTCTTTGGATATTTTCGTGCTGTGAATTTCCTTTTAAGTATTTTGGATTGTCTAGAATATTCATGGCTGTCTGTACAATTTCTATGGATTCGTCTAAATTGGCTATATGGTGTGTTATGGATCCAGGGCTGATGATGGAAACTGTTATAATGAATGTAATTATTTGAATCAACTGATTTAAAAAAGGTTTTAGTTTTGATGGAGTTGTTTTCAGTAAAAATGGTGAGATCAAGGAAATCTATGAAGTTGGAGTGATGTTGTGATGTGAACTGTAAACCTGCTTTATTATTATTGAGGTATTGAATGAATTCGGGGATTAAGGATGTGTCACCCTTCCAAATAAAAAACAAATTGTCTATGTAACGTTTATAAAGGATAATATTGTCTGAAAATGGATGATTAGGAAAAAAAAGTTGTGATTCTATAAGGCCCATGGTGAGATTGGCATATGAAGGCGCAAAAGAACTTCCCATTGCAGTGCCGTTGATTTGGTGATAGAATTTATTGTTAAATGAGAAAATGTTATTATGGAGGATGAATTCTATGCACTGTAATAAGAATCGTTGTTGTACGGACGGCATCATAGGGATAGTGGTCAGGAAGAATTGAATAGCAGACAAACCAAATTGATGAGGAATATTTGTGCATAAAGATGTAATGTTACAGGTGAGCCAGTGATAGTCTGTGGACCAGGCTATGGAGGATAATATTTGTATGAGATGGTGAGAATCTTTGAGAAAGGATGATAGGTTATGGAATCTATTCCAGAAATAATAGGTCTACCAGGAGGCTTGTGAAGGTTTTTATGTATTTTTGGCAGATAATAAAAAAAGGGGGTGTTTGGGTGATGATTAATAATGAAATTACGTTCATGTTTGGTTATGATATTCTGGAAGAAAGCCTGGTTAATAAAGTCTTTGAGGATCTTGTTAAGGGGAAGTGTGGGATCTGAAGACAGTGTGTTATAATGTTTAGGATCCTGTAAAAGTCTGAGAGATTCCTCTATATAATCTGATCTGTTTAATACTACGATTCCACCGCCTTTGTCGGCCGGCTTTATGACAAGTTCAGTGTTGTTAAGGAGGGATTTGAGGGCGGATGATTCTTGTGGAGTGAGGTTAGGTTTAACAGTAGATACGTGGGACTGTAGGGTTTGTAGGTCATCCAGAACCATAGAATAGAATGTCTCAATGAAGTTACCTTTTGAAGCTGTGGGGTAAAAACGGGACTAAAGGTGGCCATAGACTTAAAGATCCGCTCGTTTGGCGACATCGCCAAACGAGCGGATCTTTCCCCGATATGCCACTAAACTGCATGGCTATATCGGGGGTAATTCGAGCATTCAGCCGTATGGCCGAACGAGCGAATTATGATGCGCCAAGCGGCTCCGACGGGTCGATCGGGTAAAAATCCAAACTTCCCGATCGATATCGTGGCCAGATATCGATCGGGATGACCCGTCGGAAGCCCCCATACACGGGCAGATAAACTGTCAAATCGGTCCAAACGACCAATATCGGCAGCTTTATCTGCCCGTGTATGGCCACCTTTACCTTTTAATTGTGTTATAATACATTTCTCTAGATTAATCTCATTGGGGTTGATGAATACTGTAGGTAGGGAATCATTATTGGTAAGGATAATGGAAGTGGATGGGGGGAGTGTCTGGTTCTTTTTAATTGCAAAATGATGTTTGAGTGTAAGTTTCCTGATGTATGAATTAAGATCTGTGAACAGATTGAACATGTTGGTGGAATATGTGGGGCAAAAAGACAGTCCTTTTTCTAAAAGGGAGGTTTCGTGTAATGTGAGTATGTGTATGTCAGGTTGAAGATGCATCTGGTAGAGTTATCGGTATTAGCATTTGATGTAGTGACAATGTTTTTCTTGCTTTTAGCTTTCATGATATGGAAATGAAGGAAACTTGGTGGGTTGTTCTCTCCCTATGGTGTTACGGGATAGCGGCAATGTCAAATTGTCATAGAGCCTAGGCAAAGGGCTATGTTGTTGACAGGCAGTCTGTAACCTGGATTGCAAAGGTCTCTTGTGATTGGTCAACTTTGACAGATATGGAAATGAAGGAAACTTTGTGGGTTGTTCTCTCCCTATGGTATTATGGGATAGCGGCAATGTCAGATTGTCATAGAGGCTAGGCAAAGGGCTATGTTGTTGAAAATGATTTTAAAGTTCTCTTGTGATTGGTCAACTTTGGCTGATATGGAAAAGAAGGAGACTTGGTGGGTTGTTCTCTCCCTATGGTATTACGGGATAGCAGCAATGTCAGATTGTCATAGAGCCTAGGCAAAGGGCTATGTTGTTGACAGGCAGTATTTCACCTGGATTGAAAAGTCCTCCTGTGATTGGTCAACTTTGACTGATATGGAAATGAAGGAAACTTGGTGGGTTGTTCTCTCCCTATGGTATTACGGGATAGCGGCAATGTCAAATTGTCACAGAGCCTAGGCAAAGGGCTATGTTGTTGACAGGCACACTTTAACCGGGATTGGAAAGACCTCTTGTGATTGGTCAACTTTGACTGATATGGAAATGAAGGAAACTTGGTGGGTTGTTCTCTCCCTATGGTATAACGGGATAGCGGCAATGTCATAGAGTCTAGGCAAAGGGCTATGTTGTTGACCTGGATTGGAAAGTCCTCTTGTGATTGGTCAACTTTAACTGATATGGAAATGAAGGAGACTTGTGGGTTGTTCTCTCCCTATGGTATTACAAGATAGCGGCAATATCAAATTGTCATAGAGTCTAGGCAAAGGGCTATGTTGTTGACAGGCAGTCTTTGACCTGGATTGGAAAGTCCTCTTGTGATTGGTCAACTTTGACTGATATGGAAATGAAGGAGACTTGGTGGGTTGTTCTCACCCTATGGTATTTCGGGATAGTGGTGATGTCAAATTGTCATAGAGTCTAGGCAAAGGGCTATGTTGTTGACCTGGATTGGAAAGTCTTCTTGTGATTGGTCAACTTTGACTGATATGGAAATGAAGGAAACTTGGTGGGTTGTTCTCTCTCTATGGTATTACCGGATAGCGGCAATGTCAAATTGTCATAGAGCCTAGGCAAAGGGCTATGCTGTTGACAGGCAGTCTTTAACCTGGATTGCAAAGTTGTCTTGTGATTGGTCAACTTTGACTTATATGGAAATGAAGGAGACTTGGTGGGTTGTTCTCACCCTATGGTATTTCGGGATAGCAGCAATATCAAATTGTCATAGAGCCTAGGCAAAGGGCTATGTTGTGGACAGGGAGTCTTTAACCTGGATTGGAAAGTCTTCTTGTGATTGGTCAACTTTGACTGATATGGAAATGAAGGAGAATTGGTGGGTTGTTTTCTCCCTATGGTATTACATGATAGCGGCGATGTCAGATTGTCATAGAGCCTAGGCAAAGGGCGATGTTGTGGACAGGCAGTCTTTAACCTGGATTGGAAAGTCCTCTTGTGATTGGTCAACTTTGACTGATATTGAAATGAAGGAGACTTGGTGGGTTGTTCTCTCCCTATGGTTTTACGGGATAGCGGTGATGTCAGATTGTCATAGAGCCTAGGCGAAGGGCTATGTTGTTGACAGGCATTTTTTAACCTGGATTGGAAAGTCTTCTTGTGATAGGTCAACTTTGACTGATATGGAAAAGAAGGAGACTTGGTGGGTTGTTCTCTTCCTATGGTATTTCGGGATAGCGGTGATGTCAAATTGTCATAGAGTCTAAGCAAAGGGCTATGTTGTTGACCTGGATTGGGAAGTATTCTTGTGATTGGTCATCTTTGACTGATATGGAAATGAAGGAGAATTGGTGGGTTGTTCTCTCCCTATGGTCTTACGGGATAGCGGTGATGTCAAATTGTCATAGAGTCTAGGCAAAGGGCTATGTTGTTGACAGGCAGTCTTTGACCTGCATTGGAAAGTTCTCTTGTGATTGGTCAACTTTCACTAATATGGAAATGAAGGAGACTTGGTGGGTTGTTCTCTCCCTATGGTATTTCAGGAAAGCGGCAATGTCAATTTGTCATAGAGCCTAGCCAAAGGGCTATGTTGTTGACCTGGATTGGGAAGTCCTCTTGTGATTGGTCAACTTTGACTGATATGGAAATAAAGTATACTTGGTAGGTTGTTCTCTCCCTTTGGTATTACGGGATAGCGGTTATGTCAAATTGTCATAGAGTCTAGGCAAATGGCTATGTTGTTGACAGGCAGTCTTTGACCTGGATTGGAAAGTCCTCTTGTGATTGGTCAACTTTCACTAATATGGAAATGAAGGAGACTTGGTGGGTTGTTCTCTCCCTATGGTATGACGGGATAGCGGCGATGTCAAATTGTCATAGAGTCGAGGCAAATGGATTGATTAAAGGGGTTGTTCACCTTTGAGTAAAATTTTAGTATTATGTAGAGAGTGATAGTCTGAGACAATTTCCCATTGATTTTCATGTTTAAGTTTTTTTGTGGTTTTTGAGTTATTTAGCTTTTTATTCAGCAGCTCTCCAGTTTGCAATTTCAGCCATCTGGTTGCTAGGGTCCAAATAACCCTAGCAACCATGCATTGATTTGAATAAGAGACTGGAATAGGAATAGGAGAGGCCAGAATAGAAAGATAGGTAATGGAAATAGCAATAACAATAAATGTGTAGCTTTACAGAGCATTGTTTTTTTTAGATCGGGTCAGCGACCCCTTTTGAAACCTGGAAAGATTCAGAAGACAAAAGCAAACCATTAAAAAAACTTTAAAAAAGAAATAATGAAGACCAATTGAAAAGGTGCTTAGAATTAGTCATTTTATAGCATACTAAATTGATAGATAACTGCCCTAGTAATGCATTTTTACATATTTTCATATGGACAATTTTTTATGAAAGTATTGGAAAGTATTCTTGCATCAAAATGATAACATTTTTGGGAAATTTCATTCTCTGTGCTATTTAAAGTGCTATTTACAGTGATTAGTTTTCTCCATAATTTCTAGTGCTACAATATCGAATTCATGAAAATGAACAAAATATGAATGATACAGTTGATACAGTAAATACATGTAAATACATGATAGCAATCTATCCAGTTCTCTGTATAAAGGAATCCCATAAAATTATACTCTCTAAACACATGGGGATGGTTATTTACTAAAATCCAAATGTAACTCATTTTTTAAATAAAAAACCACAACCAAATGCTAATACTCTATCTACCTTTTTTATTATTAAAAAAGCTTGATTTAATGGGTTCAGGTAAAAACTCTGTAAAATCGAGTGTAAGAAAAAGCCAGAATTTTGCAGATTTTTGCCCAAAAAGGTCGAATTTTTGGGCTAATTCTCCCACAGAAATAGGGTAGGGACATATGCCATTGACGTATACACAGCCTCGGCAGGTCTGAGATTCTGGCTTTTTGCTGCTTTGGACTTTAATAAATCTTTAAAAATTCTATTGAAAAAAAAAAAAAAAAAAAAGAAAAATTTGAGTTTTGCCCCAAAAACCTGACCAGAGTTTATTAAACAACCCTCTAGATGAAGGTGGATTCCACTTGAACTAACAGAATTCCACATCCTGCAAGCTTGCAATATTTTCGTAATAAGCAACTCACATAAAGTTACTTGTGATATTTCCTTAATTATAAAACCTCTGCACCCTCAGATAAATCCTCTCTCCACATTTTTGTTTATGATAAAAATAGGCACTTTTGGAATATCAGACAGGAGATTTGGAAAATACAGCTTGAGCTGGTATGAATAGATATGTTTCAATATCTGAGATGATGCATTGTCTGTTTGAGTTGGATTCCATACAAATATTAAAGCTAGTCCAGACTTTAAAGTGCTTGTTTATTAAATATTTGGGGGCCTAGATAATAAAACTCCAATTCATCTTAATGTTTTAATAAAAAACAAAGTCAAGCAAACGCCCTTCCATGAATTGAACTAGTTTATTAATAATTTTTCTTGAAAAAGTCAAAGCGACAAAAGGTGGCAACAAAATCGAGCGTCAAATCGTTTAGTCAGATTGATGTTTCGAATGAAAAAAATTGAATTTTTTGGATTATTGGACAAAAACCCCAGAACACAATGTCAAGAAACAACTTCAGGGAAATCTGCCATTAACTTCTACATAACCTTGAGAGATGTTTTTGGATTCTAATTTTTAGGAGTTTTGGGGTATGATAAATCTCAAAAAATTTGAGTTTTAATTTTTCCACAAAAGTTCTTGAAAAACTCGAAGAGACAAAAGGTCCCAACTAAATCAAGCGTCAATTTGTATACTGTAGTACGATTGACATTCAGGAAAAAAAACCTAGAATTTTTTGGATTACCGCACAAAATCCCCAAATCACGATGTCAAGAAATAACTTCAGGGACATCTGCCATTGATTTCTACATGACCTCAACAGATATTTTCCGATTCTGATTTTTAGCAGTAAGTTATGAGGACATTTTCCCATATTTATCATTGTAACTTCTTATCAAAGGCAACATTTTTAAGTTTTATTTGCTAATGATGAAAATGAATTCATTCTTTTTACGTCTTTTTAAATATTTAATATTTTAGTATTTGTATTATATGGCAACATAAAGGAAAACAAAATTTTCCTTTAAGCTGAGTGTGCAAATAGACTGGTAAAATGGATGGAGGATTTAAACTATGAGGGGAGACTGTCAAGGTTGGGGTTGTTTTCTCTGAAAAGAAGGCACTTGCGAGGGGACATGATTACACTACAAGTACATTAGAGGACATTATAGACATATAGCGGGGGGACCACTTTCCCATAAAAAGGATTAACGTACCAGTTAATGGCGAAACAAATTCAAGTCAATATAATTTTATCACGCGACAATTTTTATTTTGTCCAAATGCTTTAAATTTGATGGGCATCCAAATAATTTTGACTTTTGATTTAATTTTTTGTAGGCGAATTTTCGACCGAAGAAATTATGGCGGCAGAAATTTGCTGCGAATTCGTGCCTGTCGTATTTATTTGCCCATCACTAGTTTCAGATAATCATTGACAGTTAGATCCAATATATCTTATAGGGAGGCTCCATTCCTAGCAGATGTATTAGAGCTCACTCAAATAACTGATTCCAGTACAAACAAAATGTAACAAAATAACTGCCTTTTGCACAAATTCTGCATGTAGAGAGACATGATGTCTGGTGAGTTTAATAGAGTGAGCTCTAATACATCTTCTAGGCAACAGGAGACCCCTATATGATATATTGGATCATTCATCTGACACCCAACTCCTGAATGAAGAGAGATTGAGAAGAAACAGATGCTGAGAGAGGAATAGTGAAGATAAACTTGATTATTTCAGAAACAGTACAGAATTTTTAGTTGATTGTATTTAGAAAGTTCAGTATATAAAATGTGGCATTTTTAGGGTTTAGTTCTCCTTTAAGAGTGGTTTAAATTGTTTCTTAAACAAGTAAAATATGCAAGATATTGTGCATAAATAACATCCCTTGTGTAAATAACATCCCTTGACTTATTGCACATATGCACTAATCTACCTCATTGTGACAATTTACGGACTGTCAGAAACATTTTTCTTGCAGTTAGGATTTTAGGACCTTGTTCCAAATGACAAAAACGTTATACACGAGACTATCATTTATTATTTGCTTAGAATGGACTAAAAACAATGTACTTTTTGTACCAACCCCCAACACGACAGACCCCCAGTCTGGTTGGGTTGTTCAGTGGGGGAAAAAAACAATTTTCAGTTGAGGCAGCAGACTTATCATTTAGATTTCCAAAACTATAAGGAAAAAAATAATACAACCTAACCGTGAAAAAGAAATATTAAGCATCTCCACAGTTTTGTAGGTTATTATAATAGCAACAATTCCCCTTTCATTTTTTGGTTCATGAATTAGTATGACCTCTTGTGCTGGTCTCATTAGTTCCAATACTAAATTAAATGTGACTAATTTGCGTGCGCTTTACTGTCTGCATGTGACTCGCTACATTTCCAATTCCTTTTTTATAACCATGTTCGGCAAACTCTGGATTAGCATTTTAAATCATTTGTTTTGCCTTTGAGTCATGTGTTCCTTTTGGAGATGTAGCTGCAGTTGGTGACCCGCCTTGTACCCGTGGGCAGAGAGATGGATATCGTTCTCTTGTACATTAGCTGAACGTTTGCATTCCATCTGTTGCTCATGAGCAGCTTAGCCTTTGCACCCTCACATTTCAAAAACTTCTGAGAAGAATTTCATTTCCAGCAGTACTTTTTTCCCTTCTATAATTGGAATTCCACACTCGTTACCTATATCAACCACTGGGAGCCTCATTCAAATGTTAAAAAGAGTTGGGGAGCAACACAAGCACGACAAAAGTCCCTAGGGATGGCAAATAAGTAGACTAGCAGCTGTAAGGGATCGAAGGCTTAGTATGGAGTGCAGACCAAGGAGGAGGCAGTTCAAACAAACAAAGTTCAAGGTACAAGAGGGTTTGGCAATAGAATGGTCAGAGTCCAGGCAAAGGGTCAATCCAGGCAGAATAGGGTCAAAACGGTTAAACAGGCAAAGGTCGCTACACAGGAATCAATATGACAAAATTAGAATCACACCCAGGAATGCACAAAGTGAAACCTATATTTGGGCAATGTTTACAGTCCACAGGCTCCAAAAGGACGCCGTGACATCATGACGCTGGCGTTCCATCACTGGCTTGTTGACGCTGGCGCCCGCTCTGACACCAGCGTCTGTTCCGTCGCTGGTGTCCAATCGGCAGGCGAGATGGCGCTGGCGTCACAGCGCTGTGACCAGGAAGAACCTCGTGGACAGACTGGGCGCCGCCATCTTGGATCAAGGAATGGCGTCGGTAAGAAGTTTTCCTTACAGCAGCCTACAGGAGGCTCTGTTTGGTATTACACCTGGTTTTTATTCTATCAAAACGTGCCTTCAAGCCTGGAATTCAAAAATAAGCACCTACTTTGAGGCCACTGGGAGCAACATCCAATGGGTTGGTGAGCAATGTGTTGCTCATGAGCCCATGGTTGAAGATCACTGATCTAGGAATATAATGGTGTTCCTTAACTGATTCTCCAGATGCAAACTCAAGAGCACTAAGGGGTGCAAAACTACGTACTGCTCTTTAGAAAAGCACTCAGGAGCATCAGGAGTTTGGCTTTCTGCGCCTCTTTCTGTATTCATGGTGCCAACCCTGGTCTCTGTGCTCCATTTTAGACCCTGTGGCAATTCTTCTACCTGCAGGACAGGGCTCAAAGTAAAAAAAAAACATGGTGGCTGGTGCCTATTTTTCCCTCTTTCTTTCCAATGACTAATATCACCAAAATCACCAACTACAATTGCTAACACCCTTATAAAATACAGCAAAAGTTGCAATAGGCATATCATTCTACAGTTGGCCAGTTGACAAAGGGTGAATATTAATACAGATATGGAGCAAGAGCTTCTCTTAAGCAAAAAAGTAGAGGGTTGTACAACACAGGAGAATTGACAGTAAGTGATGCCTTTTATTGGCTAACTTAGTAAATTAGTAGACAATTTAGGTCCCTGCTTCAGGCGTGATAAGGTTCAGCTTGCCTCAAAATATATCTATAGATGCAAGAGCACTAAGGTTCAAAAGTATGTATTGCTTGTCTCCTTGTGAGGACGCCCGCAGCTGATTCCCTAATATTTGGCACACACATTCCATTGGTTTTGGTGCCGGTGTCATTTTGTTTGGTGTCCCACTTTGACGTCATAGAAAGGTGGCTGTTATAGAAGAGTAAGCCATGATCACAACCTTTGGCATTTGTTTTGGGAACATGACACCAGTTTGCCTCATACAAAGAGGCAGATTCACTAAAGGGCGAATTTTTGCCATTAACCCGCTTTGCCACACTCTGCAACACTTTGCCAGGGGCAAATTAGTTAGCACCATGCTAATTCACTAAAATGCAAAGTTGTGTCTCAGAATTTGAATAGGGTGGGTACCTAAAAGTTGTTTGGAGTTGTTTGGATTTCTTTATTAGTAATGTTTGTGCAAATGCTTGAAAGGAGAAGGAAAGCTACGGAGGCATTTTATTGCCAATAGATTAGCTGCAATAGTACAAGCTAGAATGCTATATTTATTCTGTAGAATGTTTTACCATAACTGAGTAAAAAGCTCTAGAAACTCTCTGTTTGTTTAGGATAGGAGCTGCAGTATTAACATGGTGTGACATCACTTCCTGCCTGAGTTTCTCCCTGCTCTGGGCTCAGATTACAGTAGAGAAGGGAGGGGTGGGGGAGAGGAGCAAACTGAGCATGCTCAAGCCCAGGGCAATGAGGTTTAAGCTGAAGGCAGGAAGTCTGATACAGAAGCCCATGAGTACACAATAGAAGGAAAGAAATGCAGTGTTTCTTTTGACAGGGGACTCAGAGCAACATTACTTTGGGGGTTTACTGGTATATTTAGATGGACCTTTCTGATAAGGCTTACTTAGTTTTAACCTTTCCTTCTCCTTGAAGTGGCCTTGAAGTTTCTAACACATGTCCAATGAGCCATAATAAAGACAAAAGAGATCCTCTAATGTCCTAGACATGAGCCCACCCTTAAACAAATGTGGCATGCCCCTCAAATTAGTTTTAAAAAATTGTTCACACATAAATCTTTAACAGTTGGACTTTTGAGTCGCCAGCGTTTTTTTTACAACTTTAATGCATTTCCGGCATACAGGATATGATGTCACTGACTTAAGATTGAGGAAGATGTTGCTCCATTTTATGAGTTCTAGTGATGGGCGAATTTGCGCCGTTTCGCTTCGCCGGAAAATTCGCGAATTTCGCGCGAAATTCGCGAAACGGCGAAAAATTCGCGAAACGGCGCCGGCGTCTCGTTTTTGACGCCGGCGCCCGTTTTTGACGCCGGCGCCCGTTTTTTCGACGCCGGCGGCCGTTTTTGGCGCCGGCGTCCGTTTTTCGAAAAAAAAATTTGTTGACGCCGGCGAATTTTTGCCGCGAATTTTCGCGGGCGTTTCGCGAATTTATTCGCTGGCGGCGAAACGCGCAAATTCGCCGCGAATTCGCGCCTGGCGAATAAATTCGCCCATCACTAATGAGTTCACCTGGTCTGAGGTAACAAATTAAACTCTGGCGAAAGAGGTAACGTTCAGTAAAATTCGCACTGTAGTGAATTTGCAGAGTAACGACCATTCACCAGAGCCTGGCGATAGAGTTGCCCGGTGATAGAGTGCGAATGAATTCTATTGATGGTCTCGTTCGCTAGCGACTTGTCCTCTACGCCTGTTAGTGAATTGCCGTTGTCCCTGCTGATGTGATTTCTGGCATATTGACAAAAGCGTCGGCCACTTTGCCCTTTAATGAATCTGCCCCAGAGTATTCTTCCTAGACCTCACCCTTTATTTACAACCGCTAGTTGATGCTGTCCTTTGTAATCAGTAGGGAATGGCTGCACAGACAGGTGTATATGAAAAGATACTCCATGTACAAGGGAAGCTATGCCATCACAGTAGAAATAAATGAATGATACATACTTTTCCTTTAAAGAGAAGCTTGTTTCCTCCGTGAAAGGAAAATGCTCAAATACTTTGACATTTTGTCGTTGGAGTTAATACGTCTCTTATCACAGTATATTCAGACATTCCTTTTAGTGACTGTAATGGAAGTTCTGTCTAAAATGAATGCATTAGGACTTAATGGGGCTTTTGTATAAAGTACATACAACCTATATTATCAAAACAAGTATTGCACGCTGCAAATGGCTACTATTTATAAATATCAAGCAAAGAGACTCAAAGAAAAGCTCACAAGGAATTCTTGTACAAGCACCATACAAACCCAGATGCATCACAGTAGGGGCAAATTCACTAAGATTCGTAGTTTCGCCAGCACTCCGCAAATTCAAAAAATTCTAAAATCCGAAGTTGTGCACAGGGGTAGCGTAAGGTTGTGAAGTTGCGCTAGCATTGATTCGCTAAGCGAAGCGAAGTTACGCTAGCGATGGTTAATTTGCATACGGCGCCAAATTCAAATTTCAATGGAGGAATACGTAGAATCACTACACAAGCCTGGGAAACCTTCAAAACATCAAATAATTTTTTTTTGTGCCCTACATATGTGCCCACTGTATAGTTAAGTTGCCATGAGTTAGGAAATGTAGGGGGGAAGGAGGGGAGCCCCAAAAATTTTTCGACCTTTTTGAGCCTATCACCCATAATATAGAAAAAACGCCAGCGTTTTTTGGGACTTAGAAAAAATTTGACCTTTTTTTTAAGCAATCCCTATCTACTCTATTGCGCTTCGCCTGGTCTGAGGTGGCGAAGGAAGTCTAGCGTAAAAGGTAGCGTTCAGTGCACTGCGCGCGTTAGTGAATTTGCGTAGTTACGTCCGTAGCGAAAATTCGCCAGGCGTAAGGGTTCGAAGTAACACTAGCGAATTTACGCCAGCGTTCGTTAGTGAATTTGCGAAGTAACGAAAATGCCCAACGCTAGCGAATTGACGCTAGCGTTAGGCGCTTCGGGTCTATGTGCCTTGTGTTTAATTATAGCATTTTCCATAATTTCTCAATGACTTATAATGTGGCAAGACTAGGGTGGTAAGGACAAGACTAGGGTGGTAAGGACAAGACTATAGTGGTAAGGACAAGACTAGGGTGGTAAGGACAAGATTAGGGTGGTAAGGACAAGACTATAGTGGTAAGGACAAGACTATAGTGGTAAGTACAAGACTAGGGTGGTAAGGACAAGACTATAGTGGTAAGGACAAGACTATAGTGGTAAGGACAAGACTAGGGTGGTAAGGACAAGACTATAGTGGTAAGGACAAGACTAGGGTGGTAAGGACAAGACTAGGATGGTAAGGACAAGACTAGGATGGTAAGGACAAGACTAGGGTGGTAAGGACAAGACTAGGGTGGTAAGGACAAGACTATAGTGGTAAGGACAAGACTATAGTGGTAAGGACAAGACTAGGGTGGTAAGGACAAGACTATAGTGGTAAGGACAAGACTAGGGTGGTAAGGACAAGACTAGGGTGGTAAGGACAAGACTAGGGTGCTCCTTCTAATGCTCTCTTAGCATGGAGTACTAGACTTTTGATCTGGACCCCTCTATTTATTTCGGAAAAACAGATCTAAAATAAATCCAGGTTTTCTGTTCCAAGTCCCTTTCTAGGAATAATCAAGAACAATAAGTAAATAAGAGCAACATATTTCCCATTTCTAGGGTGGTCATTAACTTGGAATCCTGAACATTTTTATTATTGGACTGTGATCCGTTCTTTCTATCATGGTGTGACATGATGCAGCATAGTGACCCAAATATTTAAAGTTGCTCCATCTGCAGTTATTTCCTTGGTGCAGACCGGGATTCTGTACTTTATTTACTTTATCCCAGAAATTGCAGGTTTTTCCTGTTCCTAATGAAGACATCTCGCTAATCATTCTTACAGATACGTTGTATTTGTGCGTGAAACTCATTCTCCTCTGCAGTAACAATTGACTCTTGGCCCAGAGAGATGGCCATGGCCACTTGTCTGAATCCCACGCAGCTGTCACAGAACTTCATTCCCAATCAATACTCGGAGCAATCAGAGGTTCTCTGTGTGAGGCTCATTAGCAGTATTGTGCCGCTAATTTCACTGCATTTCCCTTTAGTTTAGGAGCAGGTAGACAGAAATGTGACGACAAGCTGTTTTAATCCCGGATCTTTTAACAAATAGTTTTGTACCTGAAGGATTAATCGTTAAAAATGATGCTCCCTTGGGAAAAGGTTGTAGAAGACACTACAAACAGCAGCTCCACTTAATTATAAATAGTCATTTAGCCTCAAGGTAGAGTACTGTATTATTCTTCTTCTCAGTACAACTCTAAATTCATTTAAAAAAGGTTGTGCTGTGCCAAAATAGGCATAAATTCCCTCAAATATCAGCTGCTTAACCATACAAGTGATAATAAGCAAAAATTTCACCACAAATTTGTTGCACCACCTCATGTGACCAAAAAATTTGTCGCCCATAGATTTGCCCATCCATAAGCCTTCTCTGTGACTTTGCAGCATGCAACGTTTTGGGGTGACCCCCTTTATCAAGCATACAGACACACTATGCACAAATCAATTTAAAGTCCAATTAGAGAAAACTTTTTGAAAAACTCCTTTTAGAAAAAATCCATTAGAAAAAGGACCATCCTGGATAAAAAAATAAAATAACAATAATAAATATACAGGATGGTCCTTTTTCTAATGGATTTTGTCTAAAAGGAGTTATTCAAAAAGGATTCTCTAATTCGACTTTTTCTAATGGACTTTTTTCAAATGAATTTTTTCCTGATGGACATTGAATTTTTCTCAGCAATTTGTTATACACTTTTTTCACATTGATATACTCTATTTCCACATATTATGACATTTTACGATTCATTTTTGCATGCTTAATAAAGAGGGTCACCCCAAAACGTTGCATGCTGCAATTCACTTAATAAATTAGCAAGGTTTATCCTGCTAGCAGTACCTGTGTGCCAGTGAATTCTTTTGGACCCATTGGAAGGGGGGACGCCAATTCCTCCATTGCTGTGCACCAGGGGTTACCACACTTGAAGGCCAGGGTGTGCGAGTGCAACTCCCATAGACATATTATATTATATTTTTTTTCTTATGGCAACTTTTTTGTCTCAGTGACAATTTCATCTTGGGGACTTTTTGTGGTGGAGATGGCGAAGTGTGTAACTTTGCCACAAATCAATGCCGGGCAAAAAAATTCGCTCATTACTAGTTAGATGGTCTACTCTGCAGTCACAGTCTGAATTTTTTTTGGAATACATTCTGTGCATATACATCTTATATGTGTCAAGTGATTCATGTACATTTAATCAGTTCATATGTTAAATATTAATAAGTACTTTGACTGTTCAGTGGCAGTGATCCCCAACCAATGGCTCGTGAGTAACATGTTGCTCCCCAACCCCTTGGATGTTGCTCCCAGTGGCCTCAAAGCAGGTGACTATTTTTGAATTCCAGGCTTGAAGGGAAGTTTTGGTTGTATAAAAACAAGTGTACTGCCAGAGTCTCCTGTAGGCTTCCAGTCCACATAGGGGCTACAGATAGTTAATCACAGCCCATAGTTGGCACCCCAGAACCTTTTTGAATGCTTGTGTTCTGCAGCTTTTCTTTACATTTTAATGTGGCTCATGGGTAAAAAAGGTTGGGGACTCATTGGTTTAGTGGTTATTTTTCTTGGCTCAGCAACAGCTATAATAATTTTCTCTCCCTTAGATAAATTAGACCTTCCCAGTCAACAGTTTAGTAAATAAAAAAGAGTCTTCAGATATAGATATTAGGTGCCCATTTTTGCTTTCTCTCTTTGCTTTATGTGGATATCTGGCAATCCAATGTGGGAAGCCTATAGGCAATCAAACTAGGAAATCGGTAAGTTGCCTTCTCACTTGGTGATTGGCTGTGATGTATGTTGCCTTGATTGATCACATCCCTATATAAGGGATATACAGGGGTGTGCCCATTAGCCTATGAGTAAGTGCCCCAATAGGCACGGAACGCATTAGGCCATTGTTTTACTAAATGTCCTAATAAACTTTTTTGTATTTTTTACTACCCATGACTGATTTTTGGAGGAACTCCCCAATGCTCTTTTTTGAATACTGAAGGTAGAGGTGTCAGGGGCCTTACTGTTCCAGCAGGGAAAAGTTTGGGCCAAGGAGGAAGCACTTGTCCAGAAATCCAATTCGCTATAGCCAAAGGGTTAAGAAATAAACATTGTCAGTTTCAGGCAAAAGTTCAAAGGAAGACAGTACAGGATCAAGGCAAAGATCAATAGCAATGGTCAGAAAGTCCAGATAAAGATTAATAAGTAATATGGGAACACCCAATATTTGGGACCTATAATTGGGCATTGAACGGGCGTCCTGGGCATCCTTTTATTTTGAACCAAGTGCAGCATCATGACATCATGTGTCTATGTGCCGACGTCATGACACCAGTGCCGCAACCCACGTGGCACCCAAGGGTGCCGCCATTTTGGATGCAAAGGGTCTTGTTGGTCTGTCACAACAATGTCTTCTAGCCACCTTTATTCCCTTTCACTAGTTGGGAGAAAAGACTCCTTCCAGCATAATAAGAGCAAACTCCATTCTCTCCTCACCGTAAGGCAGTGGTTTCCAAACTGTTGGGTTGACCCTTGTAGAAGCAGTGGCTGGGTGGCCTAAGTTTTGGGTATAGAGCCTATTTGCAATGCTAGATACACCAGATAGCCCACATTGCAGCACATTTCCCCCATAATTCTGACATAATTGTGGCCTTGTGGAAAGTTTTGCCCTCTCAATTGTACCCAATCCGTTTAAAAGCAATTGTGTGTACATTTTTTTGCAAGTTGCAAGCTAGCATTTTCAGAGTGGGGATGATGGCATTAAAACACTATTGTCATTTTATTGCCACTACCCTGCTTTAGGAACCCTGGGGCTACCACCATGTTGAGTGGCAGTAGCTCTAGGGTTCCCTGGGCAAGTATACGGAATCTACCTGAAGAAGCAGGAGGGAAACAATGGCACTTAGCACAACTACAGGTTTCTGATAATGGAAACTTCCTTAATTTGGATCTTCATACCTTAAGTCTACTAGAAGATCATGAAAACATTAAATAAACCCAATAGGCTGATTTTGCTTCCAATAAGGATTAATTATATCTTAGTTGGGATCAAGTACAAGCGACTGTTTTATTATTACACAGAAAAAGGAAATAAGATTGGATTCTTTGGATAAAATAGAGTCTATGGGAGATGTAGCTTTAATTTCTGTGCTAAATGTAAATGTATCTTTGATATAAATCAGTTTTATAATGTGATAATCAGAATCCTTTGCGTGCCTCATGTTTGGACAGCTGCATATCATCCTTAACGGTCCCCTAGAGTCTGCAGTGTTTTGAATAAAAAATATATACTGCAAAATCACAAATCAGAATGCTGGAAAAGTATCCAATTCCATTATATGAGGCAGAATGTAGACATTACAGAATAATGCAGAAAGGAAGTATTTGCAAAAGAAAGTATTTCTGCACATGAACAATATGTTTTAAAAAAATTTTAAAAAAAATGTGGACATGGCCACTATACAGTTAAACTAAAGCTTGGGGACTGGGACCTTTACTGCATAAAATGTTATGTAATGTGTAGGGAAGCCGCATGCAACCACATTTACACACTGGGGCATTTTGCAATTACACCCACACATTGGTAACAACACACTAATTTGAACTAAGGCAACGAGTTTACATAATAATATGGTTAGTCCAGTCCTCTGCTGCCTGTGCCAGGAACAATTAGATATTAATGTTAATTAAGGGCCCAGATCTGAAAGGTTTTTAATTACAGCGGTGCTTTGAGTTAAAGCTCCAATATCTTACATCCACCTCTTTGTTACCGTGGCCCTAACAAAGGCACCCCTCATCATACAATGAGTACACTTGAAAGCTATATATTACCATCTCCCTGGGTTTCCAGTTGGACGGCCATGAAGGCAATGGCACAATGTGAATATTTTCTGTTTTAAACCATGGAAGAAACAGCAGACGCTCACAGATCCAACAGACAGGCTTAGTAAGGGAACTTTACTTCAAGAAAATAGTGAACATACACAAAAGTCTTATGAGTTTTGTGCCCTTAGGCAATTAATCCCCCCCCCCTGAGTGCACCCATAAACCACATTGCAACTCACAGCTATATTTCTGCTAATAAACAAATGGTTCTTATCATTGATGACCAAAGGGACAGAAGCAATGATTTGGATGTCTCCACCCACAATGCCTTAAAAAAGTACCCTCTCTTTTTGGTTTTGATGCAATGTGGTTTATATGAGTACCTTCTGTCCTACAAAAGCTTTTACTGTAGTGATGTCGGATAAAACAGTAAACTGAGAATTAGTTAGCAGGAAAGAAGCAGTTGGCTTTGGAGTCCGTCCATTGAATTCCTGATTAATGTTTCATTTTTTTAGGGTTTTGATTTTTTTATACTGCAGCTATCCCATGTTTGGATTTATTAAGTCAGTGGCCACCACATCAACTGGAACCCTGTTTGTTATATTTATGATATCATATTTTATTAGAAGTATTTCCTTATGATCCTTGTTGCGTTCCTCTGGGTCTAGGCATCTTCTGTCACTAGAAGATCTAAATTCTCTTGATAAATTTGAGTGGTTCAATGATAACATCAGTTTCCCTCCTCACTGCTAAACCATACATGTCAAGGTTATGAACTTTTTCCTGCAAAGAGAAGTCTTCTGAAATCAGAAGATATTTACTAGTCTCATGCCATACACACAGCACTGCCTAGATACCAAAAATGAGTTTTAGTTTTCCCATAAGGCATCATGGGCAGAGACATGCAAGTGACTCCTTTATGTCCCTTTGGCCAACTATGTATCCAGAACCGCTGGTTTATAGCACAGATACAGCCTAATGGTTCAGAGCCATAAGTCCAAACTTGCAGACAGCCTGTTTCCATCTTGTAGGGTCTCATCAGTTCAAGATATTGGAACATGGCTTCTGAGAAAACCGAACCTGGTTATTTCCTGAAATTTCTTGTTATATAGACCATCAATTTTCTCAGCTGCCCTACTGTGGCCCTACTGTGAGATGCCTTCATGTCTCCAATTTCTAGGTGTGCTACCCTTTAGCTCTCCAACTTGCTATTGACTTCTATGTTTGAGTTTTGAATATTTTTTAATCATACTTTATTTGAGTTAAAAAATATTTCAAGAAATATTAATGAATTCCTCTTGTTTTCTTCCCAGGGAAATTCAGGCTTGGGATTTAGTATTGCTGGAGGTATCGACAACCCTCATGTTGGAGATGACCCAGGAATATTCATTACAAAGATCATTCCAGGGGGAGCAGCAGCAGAAGATGGCAGACTCAGGTAAGATGAACATGTGCTGGTTGTAAAGAGATGCATAGTTATAGTGAATTACAGTATGGGGGTTATTTGCTAAACTCCGAATGCAAAAATCACAAAAAATTGGGGACTTTTAAAAAAATCACAAATTTTTCGGAATTTATCAAACCTTGAGGATGGAAAAGTCTGAATCATAAAATCCGGCATTTCAGACCTGTCGAGGTTGCACATAAGTCCCAATGATTTTTTGTTGTGCGTTGGGTTTCATGTATCGCGAGTTTTCAGGCAGAAATCTGAGTTTGCGGGGGAAAAATCCTGAAAAAAATCGTGAAAATCGGATGAAAAATCTGAATTTTTTTTAAAAAACTGATTTTTTTCCCACAAACCAACTTTTTGGGAAAATGTAATAATAAATAAGCGCAAAAAACCTGAGCAGATCAGAGTTTGTACCAGAAAATATTGAGATTAATTCGAACTTTGATAAATAACCTCCTATGTGTATGGCTGTTTGATCCATGCTAATGTAAAGTACAATGATGGGACTTGTTATCCAAAATGCTTGGAACCTGGGGTTTCTTTCTGTAATTTGGAGCTTCATACCTTAAGTCTACTAAAAAAATTATTTAAATATTAACTAAACCCGATAGGATTGTTTTGGATCCAATGATCTTAGTTGGGATCAAGTACAAGCTACTGTTTTTTATTACAGAAATAAAGGAAATACTTTTTGATTATTTGGATAAAATTGATTTCTATAAGAGATGTTAGAATGGATGGCCCGTTCGCACACCCTGGCCTTCTGTAATTCTTGCCTGGTGCACGGTGATGGAGGGATCGCACCAGAACAGTTCCGACAATTCACTGGCACGCTTGACAAAGGGGTACAACCCCAAAAAGTTGCACAAACTGCAAATAAACACACAAGGGTTTATCCCTACTTTAATCAGCCTTGAGTGCCAGTGAATTTTTGGAACCGCTCTATGGGAGATGGCCTTTCCATAATTCAGAGCTTTATGGATAATGGGTTTCTGGCCCACGGATCCCATACCTGTTACTGAGGACTTTCATAGAGGTTGACAATAGAATCAACCGGTTCATCATTTAGGGGCAAATTCATCAAGGGTCGAATATCGAGGGTTAATTAACCCTCGATATTTGACTGGGAATGAAAATTCTTCGACTTCGAATATCGAAGTCTAAGGATTTTGCGCAAATACTGCGATCGAACGATCGAAGGAATAATCGTTCGATTGAACGATTAAATCCTTCGAATCGAACGATTCAAAGGATTTTAATCCAATGATCTAAGGATTATCCTTCGACCAAAAAAATTTAGCCAAGCCTATGGGGACCTTCCCCATAGGCTAACATTGGGTTCAGTAGCTTTTAGGTGGCGAACTAGGGGGTCAAAGTTTTTTCTTAAAGAGACAGTACTTCGACTATAGAATGGTCGAATAGTCGAACGATTTTTAGTTTGAATCCTTAGATTCGAAGTTGAAGTCGTAGTCGAAGGTCGAAGTAGCCCATTCGATGGTCGAAGTAGCCAAAAAAACACTACGAAATTTGAAGTTTTTTTTCTTCTATTCCTTCACTTGAAGTTAATGAATTGGCCCCTTAGTCTCTTATCCTTCATGTAAAATTTATGTTCGGCTTCACTTCCTCTTCAAGAGCCAAAATTCACCTTAAAACGGACTCCCATAATCCCCTTGTTACTACAACAGCTAAAAGGACAATTTAGAATTCTTTAGGCTAAACAGCGATTCATCTAGCAGCTATCATAGGGCAATGAAGAGCAACATCTCTTATTTATTTGGAAATCAGCTGAACTAATGAGAAACCTTGCAGTTAATAGCAAAATGTGATAAATGCAAATGAGTTTCTAAAATCTGTTCATGTGCAGAACACATTAATTCAGGTAAGATGATTACCTTCTATTCCACATGGAAATTATTCCAATAAGTAAAATGCAATTAATAAAAACACAACAAAATTGCGTAAACATTTCAGGCTTGCAAGGTTTTTATAAAAATGACTGATTGTTTTGGGCATTTTATTGATGAGATTCTGTACTTAGAAATCTAATAAGGAATAACTTAGGGATCAAATCAGTGATCCTACTGAGATGGGCAGGGACCATCTTGTGGGGGTTATTTACTAAAATCCGAATTTATCTCATATTTTATTTTAAAAAGACCACATCCAAACTCCCATGCTCGATTTGACCTTATTTTTTAATAGTATAACCTGAATTAATCAGATCATGGAAAAACTCGATAAAATCGAGCAAAAACCAGAATCACTCAAATTTTTCAGACTTTTTTCTGAATTGCTCAATTTTTTCGAGTATTTGTTTGAAAACCCTGAAAAAGTCAGATTTTCAAGCTAAACCCAGCCTCTCCCGTTGACTTATACAGGACCTCGACAGGTCTTAGATGGCGGATTTTCAAATTCGCGTGAAAAGTAAAGGTTTTTTTTCCACAAAAAAAAAAGAGCTTGAGTTTGTCTCCTTGGCTTGGTTTGAGGTGGCCCTTACCCTGACTGAAGCAGTGAGCCTAGCTGGGCTGATCCAGTTCTTCAGCCAAATGGGCAGCTCTAATGGCAATGCCCTTTCAAGTTCACCATTTTGCTCAGAATTTAATTTCAGTTTAAAATCCACTATTGTAGCTACAGTATATTTATATATGGCTTTTCTGCACAGCTGTTCCTCTCACATTTAAGATATAGATGGATCCATTAAAAGGGCTATGGTATTTCATATGGAATTTTGAGGCCAGTAAGGTCAACTCAATGGTATGTTAGACAAAGCTGAAACTGCAAGCTGACCAAGAAAGACTTCAAAGAAGCTAAGGGAGAAGAAAGTGAAGGGAAATTAACATACATTCTCCATAATGCATAAATGTAGTGGCTAGTAATGAGCGAATCTGTACTGTTTCAAATTTTGAAACTGCGGAAAATGTTTCGAAACGGTGAAAAATTCGACAACCACATTGAAATCAATGGGCATTTTCGCAACTTTTTTTTTACGCTTTTACTCAAAATGTTAATGGGCGTTTTTTTCTTATGCTAACTTTTTTTGTCCTAATGCATTAAAATCCATGGGCTGATTTTTTTTCGAAAACAAATTTGCAAAGGGAGAAATTTGGAATTTCTCAGAGAATCCATTTCTGGTCGAATAAATTCGCTCATTACTAGTAGTGACCCTATAATAAGACTTCTGTATTCCAAAGTAGAAGTAAAGTCACCACTTTTTCTTTTCTTCTTTCTTTTCAGGGTGAACGACTGTATTCTGAGAGTGAATGAATCGGATGTTTCGGAAGTTTCGCACAGCCGGGCAGTTGAAGCTCTGAAGGAAGCCGGCTCCATTGTCCGCCTCTACATACGACGAAGGAGGCCCATCCTAGAAACTGTTGTAGAAATCAAACTTTTCAAAGGGCCAAAAGGTACTAAAATTAACTGTGAATTTGTAACTTTTATTTTATTATAAACGAAATCTAGCAGCTTCTCCGGTTGCATAATGTACCTGTAATGGAGGAGCCATGTTTCTTCTGAGTGTATTGTTTGCTTTCTAGTTATTTGTTCTCCAAGGCCACTTCTCTCCCTCTGTTTTATAAAATGCTCATGTTTTTCTCAATTACATCCATTTAAATAGGCAAGGTCTCTTATGAATGTGGCAGTAATTCACGCAGATCATACTACAAAAATAAAATACCGTATGTTTCAGCGTGAGCAGCAATTATCTGCTAATTCTTTCTTTGTGGTATGTGAATCATCAATTAGTTCAACATTTTTCTGGGGAAACTAAGAAATGAAATGGATACAGGATTGATCAGGATCAGGACTTTTTTACTGTATATATATGAGCTTGTTCACTAAAGGATAAAATCGTGTAAAAAGGTACATTTTAAAATTTCTGATCTAAAATTTTTAATTTTAGATCTTCTGGATTTACGTAGAAAGGTAAAATTAAAATTATCAACATCAATATCTAGTTGAATTAAATCAAAGGCAACAGGACATTTAGGGGTTTATTTGTTAAAGGTTGAGTTGATTTTTACCCAAAAAAAATGAGTTCTTAAGGGTATTTTTTCAGGCTAGAAAAAAAACAAAATTGTTTTGTTAAAAAAACTTGAATTTTTCGAGTCTTATATTATACGCTGAAATTAGAAATAGCTTGAATATGAAAATACTCCAGCTAAAACCTGTCGAAGTCATGTAGAAGTCAACGGCAGAGGTCCCTACAACCATTTGGAGATGTTTTAAGCTTTCACGATGTTCAGGTTTTCGCTCAAAACCTCAATTAATTCAAGCCATTCAAGTTTTTTTCCCGAAAACGCAATTAATTCGTATTTTTGGGGTTTTCACCCTGAATTCACTGATTAGAGTTTATTCCATTGAAGTTTTTTCTTCAATCAGAAATAATTTTGAGTTCATTTGAGGTATAAAAAACCTCACAAACCTCTAAAACGCAACCTTTGATTAATAACCCCCTTTCTTGCAAAAGTTCCACTACATACTGTATATCATGACCATCTGGCATTTTCCAAAGTTAAATGTTTTAGTATTATTGTAAAATTAACCATAACAAACAAGAAATAAATGTTTTTTTTCCTCTGGAGTATATAGAAAAATGCCAGAAACCAAGCCAATGGATGGGGTAAAATAAAATGAGCATTACAAATACAGTATGTCCAATCAATGTTTCTCTGTCCATTTCTTTATGCCCTTTTTGGAATGGATAAATAAAAAAATTATGAAGATGCAAAGAATTTTATTCCATGCCAGATTGGTCATACCTAGGGTCCACCAGAGAAGCTGCAATCCAGAGCCCATTCTCACAACAGTTAGATGTAGACAATACCAAGTGATCTAGATGTTATTTATAGGCCTGTGTTGAAATAAAAGAGAGCTTATGGGTAGTGATTTGCGCCGTTTCGTTTCGCTGAAAAATTTGTGATTTTCCCGCGAAACTGCACCATTTTTGACACCGGCATCCGTTTTTTTAAAATTTTCATCAGCGAATTTTCGTGCCTGTTTTGCGAATTTATTTGATGGTGGCGAATCACGCATATTCAACACGATTTCACGCCTGGCGAATAAATTCGCCCATCACTACTTATGGGAACTGTTGTTGACTCGGGCCCTCTGGCACTTTGGCCCACCAGTCCAACATTGGGTTTATCTTTATATCAACACTATCACATATTTATATGAAAGTGATTAAAATGTGATACTGTACCTTAAACTACACTTTTATCATTTCCTTTAAGGTCTGGGCTTCAGCATTGCGGGTGGAGTTGGAAATCAGCACATTCCTGGGGACAACAGTATATATGTAACCAAAATCATTGATGGTGGAGCAGCACAAAAAGATGGCAGACTACAAGTTGGAGATAGGCTACTAATGGTGAGAAAACAAAAATGAACCTGATTTGCTTAAGTTTCACATGTTGTAAAGAGGTCCACCTATTAACTTTCCCAAAGAAAACTCATTCATTGACAGAATTAAAGGGGAACATTTCAATGGCCCTAAGTAGGGATGGGCGAATTTGACCCATTTCATTTCACCAAAAAAATCGCCGCCGGCGAAATATTGCAGACTCCCATTAAAGTCTATGGGCGTCAAGAAATTTTTGTCATACAGGTCTATGGGCGTCATTTTTGCGGCGAATCAAGGCGAAAAAATTCATCCATCCCTAGCCCTAAGCTTTTAGACATATAGCTCTATTTACAAGGTCCTGACACCTGAACTCTGTATATAACATGTAAAGGTTTAATAACTCTAATGATATTCAGTCCACTTAGAATCCCTCAGGAAACCTATGCCCCTATGTGTTATGCTGTTAACTTTTAAAAGTTAGTACTTTCTGTAATTTAACATGGTGTCCATAAATTATCTTCTACTGGCAAAGTCTAAAGTTCACTATTCCATTCTAATCCTTCTAGATCTCTCTGCAGCCTTTGAGACAGTTGAGCACCCACTCCTCCTAGACATTCATGACAATGCTCTTTCATGGTTTACATCTTATCTGTCTGGCCGTTCCTTTAAAGTTTCCTTCTCTAACTCTACTTCTACTACTTTCCCTCACTCTGTCTGAGTTCCTCAAGGCTCTGTTCAAGGCACCCTACTGTTCTTGCTCTATACAACTTCACTAGGAAAACGTATTCAGTCCTTTGGATTTCAGTATCACCTTTATGCTGTTGACACTCAACTCTACTTGTCTACTCCTGACCTCTCTCCTCCTTCAGTCCTTTCCCATGTTACAGACTGTCTCTCTGCTGTTTCCTCCTGGATGTCTCAGCACCACCTGAAACTGAACCTTTCAAAAACAGAACTCATTATATTTCCTCCAAGATCTTCCCCTGTCCCTCAGATATCACTCACATTCTCATCTACAAGACTTCTCTCAGGCTTCTGCTTTTCTCTGGAACTCTCTGGCTCCAGCTGTCAGACTTTCTCCTTCGTTCCAAACTTTCAAATGCTCCTTAAAGACCCATCTGCTTAAAGAAGCTTATTCAATGTACCTTAATTAATCAATCATTGCTATATCATAAATTATAAAATTGTTTCTAAAATCTTAATGTCTCAATTGTACCCTTAGCTTTAGTTACTCTCTAATTTGTAGGGCCCTTTAATCCTATTGTTCTCTGTAACCCTTGTTTGTTATCCACCTTTCAGTTAATCTGACAAGGGGGTTATTAACTAAACTTTGATTTTTTCTGGTTGATGTTTTTTGGTCAAAAACTTACATTTTTGGATTAAAAAAAAAAAACCTAGAATTTCTCGAGTTTTATTATACCCCAAAGCTTTTAAAAGTCAGAATCCCAAAATCCGCTATCTCAAACCTGTCAAGGTCATGTAAAAGTCAATGGCCCTTTTACAATTTGAAGATATCATGGGGTCAAATCTGAAAAATTGTATTTAGTTTTTTTCCAGACCTGACTTTTTCGAGTTATTTTATAGATAAATAAGATAAAATTGTGGATGGGAGTTTGGTCGAGCTTGGTTTAATAAAGATACTTTTGAGTTTTAGTAAATAACTTCCTTAGTATTTTTGCTGCTTAAAACCTCATTAGAGATTTTTGTCCTCTTTTCATCATAAGTAGCTTGTCCATGGAATTCTTTAAAAAAACAAATACATGCGACAGATATGGGACCTGTTATCCAAAATGCTTGGGAACTGGGGTTTTTCAGACAATGTATCTTCCTGTAATTTGGATCTCTATACCTTAAGTCTACTAAATAATTATTTATGCACTAATTAAACCCAAAAAGATTATTTTGCGACCTCTACGGATTAATGACTTTTTGCAGCATTGGACTTTAAAAAAATCGAGTTTTTAAAAAAAATTCCAAAAATTCTAATTTTGCACCAAAAAGCCCAACCGGCGTTAGAGCTTTTTAAACCACACATTTATAGAGATTCGTGGAAAAAATAGAAATTCGATTGTAAGTAAATAGGCCCCTTATAATCATAAGTTAACTTAAAAACTCAAATTTCATCATTTTTTTGCGACCTCTGCTTTCAAAATATCAAAATTATGAGTTTTCCCTGGAAAAGAAAGCTACCAAGGAAAAATATCACTCATGGGAATCTCTTTAGATATGGGGTTTAATTCAGTAAAGCAGTTCTAATATTTTTGAGAGATATTTAAAGCAATAGTTAAGACCTTCCTGAAAAATGTATGGGAATTCAAGATTGACCATGTTGTTCTTCTTTTCTATCAAATTCTTTATTTCCTTTCTTCAACCTTATCTATATGCATTGTGTATGTAGGTCAACAATTACAGCTTAGAAGAAGTTACGCATGAGGAAGCAGTGGCCATCCTGAAGAACACATCTGATGTTGTTTATTTAAAAGTGGGAAAACCAACCACAATATATATGACAGACCCATATGGACCCCCAGATATTACCCACTGTAAGCAATGACTTCCCATTCCTAATCTTGTTATCATGTTTAAATTGCTATTCATATGTAATAACGATACTAGCGTATGTTGTCAAGCTGCAATAATCTGTGTTACTGTGTTATAGCCTCGAAAACACAAAAAAACATACACATGGATATACATTTTACATAATACAACTCATAAACAGTTTAAATATGAAAAACGAATGTAGGAAACCTTTTGGAAGTTTCTAATGAGTTTAAAGGAATTGTGAGCCATCAAAACAAATTAATACAAAATTGCTCAGAATGTTCTTCTGAGCACTTTTGCAATCTACATACATTTATTTTATAATATATGAGATTTCATTTTTCAAACTGCTGTTATAACAATTTTTAAACAACAGCACCACCTGCTGTTCATTTCAACTGGTAACAGTTGACTGAAAATTAATTTTGTTAGAGGAAAGGAGGAAAGGAAAGTATTGTGATGTTTACTTTGCTTAGAACTAGTGATGGGCGAATTTAGGGCATTTTGCTTCGCCGAAAAATTTGTAAATTTCCTGCGAAATTCTGGAAACTGCACAGAATTCTCAAAACGGCGCCGGTTTTTGATGCCAACGTCCGTTTTTTGGACACCAGAGCACAATCGCCAGTGAAAATGCGACGGCGTCCAAAAAACAGATGCCGGCGTCCATTTTTTTTTTGACACTGGCGAATTTTCGTGTGAAAGGCTGTGGATACAATAAACTACTTTTCACTCTGAAAACCTTTGCCTGGTGGAAGTCTGCCTGGTGGAAGTCTGCCTTTCTGAGTGCTTGCTTTAAAGAATTTTCGGTTATCCTCCACTTTCTAAATGTGGTGAATTACTATTCTACTAACTTGGAGACCCCAATCTTATATATTTTATACATTAAATATTCTAAGCAGAGTAACATTACAAGACTATTTTCTAAAATGACCAGACCAACTTGACCAGAAGGTGGTGGTGTTGTTTAAAAATGGGTAATATCTTGAAAACTAGACAAAGAAATGTATGTAAAAATTTTTAAGGGTTCATATTTTTTTTAACGTATTGGGTTACTATACCTATATCAATAAACCATGTCTTTACATGTTATTTACATTTTCTGTTTTCCATTATGGTAAACCTAAACACTGCTTCTACAGATCTTTTGAGCAACCCAATCTAGAAGTATTTGCTTCAGTTTTAACATTGACTTTCTTTTCACATAGTTTAGTTCTTGTTGGTTATGGCAGACCAGATTTTCCACTCTTAAGGTATATGGCAGGCTTCTGCAATCGATATCTGTCCAAAAATCTGTAGACATCGATCAGGCGGGCTTAAAATTCCCATCACATTGAGGACCACTATGGATCATTGTCGCAGTCCTCAATCCGACCACATGCATTCCTGGCTTTGTGATCCAAATGTTGGGCCCTAGGCCTCACAATCAGATATCACCCACCCACTCAAGGTTGGCATATCGGTGCAAGATCCACTCGTTTGGCAACCTCTGCAAATGAGCAAATCCGCCCATGTATGGTCACCTTAAGTTATATATGGTTTGTAATGTGTTGATGTGATCTCTCGGGATGTAAAAGCTTCCAGCTCTCCTTGTGAGAGAATTTGAATATTGTACATTTAACCTGACTGGGTTGGAAAAAAACCCATATGACAGCTTGTGCAAACCATCCTCTCAATTTCCCCATTGTGATAACCCAAGCAAACTTCATAATAACTGAATTTGGTTGATCAAAAATGACACCAGTAATTTAAATTGCTACAAAAGTCCTTGAGATGCCTACAAAACTATCATTGTTTTATTCTATTTCTAGCATACTCACCACCTTTGGAAAGTCACATTCTAAGTTCGGCCAACAATGGGACTTTGGAATACAAGAGCCCTCTAGCACCTATTTCTCCGGGAAGATATTCCCCAATCCCAAAGCACATGCTTGTGGAGGATGACTATACCAGGTCAGAAGTTCTCTTCTAAATATATTACAGTTCTAATATTAATGTTATTAACTTTTTTCTTTCTTGATTATTCTGAAATGATGGAGTTATTGAAGATGAGCAGGGAGATATTTTACTTGCCCATTGATTGATCACTGAATAACCTCCAAGTCTAGAACTAATTACAGTTTTTGCCACTCAGAGCTCATGGGCTCATAAGTCCCATTCAAGAACCTACAGTATGTCAACCTTTTGATTTAAAAATTACCATATGGGGTGACCCGCTTGATCTGTGTGCGGTTAGTTTTACCTATATCCCGAGGAATTGTATTGCCATCTTGAAATACACAAAGTCAATTTGAAATATATCCAGTAAACTTGTTTTGCCATTAAAATTGAATTTTAATAATAAATAAGTCAAGTGAGAGCACTTGACTTATTTATTCTGATACATTTTTTCAGCAACGTTTAATTGAAAATTAATTGACATTTTTTTTGAATGCTACACAGAACTGTGAATCAATTTTAGATGCAAATTTTCTAGATGGCCATCAGATGCTGAAATGACTGAATATTAATAACTGGCTTTCCCTGCCAAATCAAAACCAAAGACACAGAGGCAAAATATGCTAATTAAATGGTTAATCTATTATTTAATCTATTATTCATGGGCAGCAGTGCACATAATTATTGCAACTGGATTTACAGGCCCAGTGAATATCTGCCCAAAAATCACTGCTGACGCAAGTTGCGCTTAAACTATAACAGGTCTCCTGTAACCAAACTAACTGATTAGATTTAACTGGTCCATCTGTTTAGAAATAAGGGGCCTATTTATCAGACTCAAATATTTTTTACCAAGCGGTAAAAGAAAATACCCAATATTTAATTTCTTTTCTGTGCCCTGAGCAATATAACACCTTTGAACATTCTAATGAATTGATCCAGGTATTTTCCTTGATCAAGAAAGAATAATACAAATTAAAATATAAGGTTTTCTTTTTTTTTTCAATATCATTTTAATGTACTGAACTGAACTGGCTTGTGGCAGCAAGCTTTGGACCTTTTATTATAAAGCCTCCGCAGAAAATAGATTTTTGGATAACAGAAACATCTTGTGATGCTGCTCTGCTTTGAAAATGAAGTTAGTGAGCAGAGAAGTGTCATCTGATGTTTCTCTGGTCGGTTCTAAGCAGAGTTACATCACAAGACTCTCCTTTTTTTAACAAAATAAAATTTCAGCCAACTGTAAACTTTTCTCAGGCAATTAACTTTCAGATGACTATAGCCAGTTGGCCAAAATGACCAGAAGGAAGAGCTGTTGTTTCAGATTTATTATATTAGCAGTTAAACTCAAAATAATAAAAAATCACGTAAAGTGCTTAGAAGAGACCTCTGAGCAAATGTACATACATTTTTTTGAGGGTTTACAGTACATTTCTTTAAGGTGCTTCAGGCATGTGCTAATGAACCCAGAACTCGAATATTTTCCCATGACAACTTTCAGAAATTTGTTTCAGTTTTGATCTGTCCAGTTGACCCACATGAGAGATAAACCCACACGATGTTCCCTTTCCAACGGTCAAGGGTTGGTGCCGATATTACATTTTCCTTTGTAAATAAAATCATAAGTTGAATATATAATTTACACAATGAAATGCTGAACATCTCTGCAGAACCCAACTGGGAAGCTAATAGACCACTAAAGACTAACATAACTACAGATGGAGAAGGCTTATTGTGACGGTTGTCCTAGGGCATCCTTTTATCCATTCATGGTTAGTGATGGGCGAATTTATTCGCCAGGCGTGAATTCGTGGCGAATTTGCGCGATTCGGCGCCAGCGAATAAATTTGCGAAACGCCCGCGAAAAATTCGCCGGCGTCAAAATTTTTTTTTTGAAAAAATGGGCGCCGGCGTCAAAAAATGAGACGCCGGCGCCGTTTCGCGAATTTTTCGCTGTTTTGCGAATTTCACGCGAAATTCTCGAATTTTTCGGCGAACTAAAACGGCGCAAATTCGCCCATCACTATTCATGGTGTTCCTGTGCAATCTAACTACAGCTAGCTCCATCTGTAGCTTGTTTGTTACTGGTACTTTGGCTCATTAAATTCTGGAGGTAACTTGTATGACTTGTTGTATATAAACAGAACCACAAGTGGTAAGTAGCTTGCCGTTATCAATTTGATATGTATTTTAAGTGTTTATTATGAATATGGTATAATTCCATCAAATAATCATTTATGCTCGCTCTTCATTGGCCCATGCTTGTGATACATGTTTCATTTTTTTGGTAGTAGATTTTAAGTCAAAGACCCAAGAGGAAATTCTCCGACCAACAGGGCATGATATAAGGATGCACTTCCAAAACTTGGATTCAATCGTATTTCGGGCATAAATCTGCATTTGTTGCATTGTGCGTGACGAAGAAGCTCAATGCCCTCCGCATTGTTTGTTAATGATGATGATGTAATTTTTAAAAAAAATGCTGTTTGTGTTAACACTTTGTTTGCCAACGCAATCTTCAGTGCAATGCTCTAGGGGGAGGGTGCTTATGCGAAAACAGGGGCAATGGAAAACTGTAGAGTTGTTTGGTATTGGTATTAGCAATTTTCTCCCTTTTGCTATCTAATTTCAATGAAACATGAGATTTTGTCCTATTAAAGAACCTCAAAACTCACAAACATTAGGCTCCAATAAGCTTGGGTAATAGATCTGCAATTGGCTGACTATCTGGGGTAGAAATGGAGCACACTTTCTTTTAACATTTTTACGCCCTACCAATTTGATTGATCAATAATTGAGCTCTGAAATGTTTCCATTTGATATTAAACAATGGTGTTATAATTTAGCTAATTCTAAGCAACTTTTTAATTGGTCTTAATTTTTTCTTTTTTTTATAGTTTTTGCATTATTTGCTTTCTTCTTTAGACTCTTTCCAGCTTTGAAATAAGGGGGTCACTGACCCCATCTAAAAAACAAATTATCTGTAAGTTATTGGTACTTTTTATTACTCATCTTTCTATTCAGACATCACCTATTTATACTCCAGTCTCTTATTCAAATCAGTTCATGGTTGCTAGGTTAATTTGGACCCTAGCTACCAGATTGATGAAACTGCAATCTGAAGAGCTGCTGAATAAAAAGCTAAATAACTCAAAAACCACAAATAATAAAAAGAGGAAAACCAATTGCAAGTTGTCTCAGAACATATCTCTCTCTATCATGCTCAAAGCAATGACAATTCAGAATAAGTTATTACTGTAAAATAATTCCAGCATAGTCCCCTTGTACTAAACACAATGCAGCAGGAACAGCCCCCAAAGTTTGCTCAAAATCTTTCTTTAAACAAGTCAAAAAGTGACACCAGATAGGTTTATAACCTGCCCAGGGAGATACCATTAAACTATGCCAGTAGGTTTTTTTCCACTTCTAAGCACAATTCATGGAACCACACTCAACTCTACAATGTCAGCAAGTGTAGTTCCCTCTACTAAGCACAATCTCCTCAAATCTCCACATAGACTCTACAGAGAGAAAAACTGGGCCAGAATATGTTTTCCCCAGGCCCGGATTTGTGGAGAGGCCACCAAGGCCCGGGCCTAGGGCGGCAGGAATTTAGGGGGGCGGCATGCTGCCCAACCACACCCACATTGGTTCAAAAACACTTGGGATGCACTTGAGATTCCCGTGCGCCAATCCCCATTGCTCCAGTCAAGATAATGAACATTTTCACAAATAAAGGGGAGGTGACAGGGGTGATGGACAGCAGTGGGCCTAGGAGCGCCCAACTATGTAAATCCGTCCCTGGTTTTCCCCTTGTACTGAGCTCAGCTGAGAATATATATTTTTATATTATGGCTTTTAACTCCTGGATCTAGGTCTCCATTCTCCAATGCATTTCTGTATAACTACCTATGAACTAACAGAGTGAGATATGACAGACTATTTAATGGCGATTTGTTCCATTCCCATTATCAAAGTACTATTTGAATATATTACTACTCAGTATTTTTGTAGAAATTATCTAAATATTCCAAACGGGCACCCCCCCCCAAATTACAAGATTTAAGTAGCAGATTGTCAGATACTGGATGCAAAATATGTTGCATTTCCTTTACAAGATGCAAATATAGGATTATATGGCTTAATGGCAGGATGGCTCTAACAGTTGTCTTCTCTACTCAACCCAAGCCATAGTTCCTCATTGATATAACACTTCCTCAGCCATAAAACATATAACCAGTGGCAGCCTTAAAACTAACATTGGCATCAAATGGCCAATTGCCATTGGTTGACCTGTGTGATAGTCAAGTGTAAACTATTGGCCAAATGCACTGGTCTACTTGGTAGGTCATTGGCTCAAACAGATGGATGTCAAGAGAAACAGGTGATGGTGGATTGGGTGTGACCTTGTTTCCATTCTGGCTTCACCAAAGACCAACTATAAACACCCATGGTCTACATCAATAGAATGTGATGTTTTTTGTGGCTTGTTGTCTGCAGTCTGATTGGAGTGCTAGATGGTTTGATGTAGTTACCACCTATGAGTCACTCCCATAGAGCTAAAATTGAAAAATAGGTTCAAAACTGGCCAACATTTCTTATCCTATGAATCGATAAACAGTCTACATGTGCACTGAAGTCAACAATTTAAAGTATTAATCAAGGCACTGCTTTGGTAAGCCCAGAACTGTATCAGGTCTCTCAACCATGAGGTTTTATCCAAATGTTGACATAAAACAGAAACATTCAAGCTCATGAGGGTGGCAAAGGGAGAAAATGTTACGACTGACCAACCAACCACTGGTTGGGCTAGCCTAATGCTTACCCAATCCTAGGCCAGTATATGCCATGGTAAATGTTCCTTTATGATGAACAAAATAGAGGTTAATTTGGCCACTCTATAGTATGTGTATGTCCAACACTGTTGTTATGCCTTGTTTTGCCAACAATTTTATCGATGTGAAAAAATAAAATTTGATACGTTCATTAGATCCTAAATATTTTAGACCAGTGCAGGGGTGACCAGCATTCTGCTATGCAATCTGACGCTGCAGGAGTTGCCTAGTTATGAATTCCATTTGTGGCCAAGCAATGTTTGTTGTTTGCAGAGCAACCTTTAATATCTATAATGTTAGGAGATAAAGTCTGGCAGCAGCCTAAAAGAAGATACCCATTAGGGCTCATTTATGAGTGGATAGATGAGCACAAAGCACTAAAATGGTTTAAAAATGTTCACAGTTACTTGGCATATGCTTCATTGACACCTGTTCTGATAAGTGTTGGACATTTACCTGCAAGCTGCAATGTATATGGCCTACAAACACAAGGGAACTCTAGCATTAAACCCTGCCTTGAAGAACTGTTTGTTCCAGGTTTTACTTACTGTAGCAGGTAGCACTAACACAATAACATTGCGTTTCACCCTAATTTTTGGCACCTTGCACAGAACTCTACTTGATAAATGAGCCATGGTAACTCAATATCTCAGCATGGCCAGTGCACCAAAGCTACACCAGATATCCATATACATGATCAACATTGTAAAATGCTATCAGGCCCCAAGTTTATAAATATTTTTAACATAAAATCAAAGAATTAGAAAAAGATACACCTTCAAATAAAGAGGGGCTTAATGTTTCTGAGCCTTTTACAATGATATAATATAGAAGTGCCATGCTGGTACAATATAGTCCGACCATGCTGGGTATTGCTGGCTGCTGTCTAGACAGAACACTGCATGATGAATGTCTTTGGAATAATTATGATAGTGTGTAAATCTGCATGATTAATACTTATAGAACACCAACCCATCTCCTGTCTAAATGAGTCTGCCATATTGTACTCAAGCCATGGAAGCACCAATGGTTTTTAGACTGATTGCAAACGGTTGCTTAAAGGTATCTGGTTCAGGAAGTTCTTTCAAAATATCAGTTCAGTATGCCACAGAATGTATCCATCTCACTGTATAGACCAACATAATTAACTATAGCTTGGATTCTTTATCCAACAACTATAGAACATTCAGGAAAAACATCCCTGAAAAACTTTGAAAACATTGACTGAATTTGAACAATAAAATACATTCCAATGTCTATTTATTCTATATCAAAGTCAGAGATGACATATTTTGTTCAATCTCAAGGAAAATGGCTCTTCAACTGCTTTCCTCTAGGTTTTTATAAATTTTTCTCACTGACATTTTTTCTGTGATAATATTTGGCAGCTCAAAACTGCTGCGATCCTTGCAAACCAAACAAATCAGCGACTGTTTGAGCCGGAATCTTCTTATCAAGAATTCTTGAAAGTTTCTGAGATTTGTCATGTCGCTTTACCAAAAAAAATCTTTGGCAATGTGAATCGTAATTCAAGCCACAAATGACATCTGAAAACAAAATATGTTGAGAATTGCTCTACAATATTGTCAGATAAGTAGAGATGAATCTAGAAAATGTTCACCATTTTTGATAAATCTGCCCCCAACATGAATCATGGTTTGTTTAAAAAAGTTAAATCTTTCATTTCCAAAACAATGGATTAGGGAAAACATGTCACTTTGCTCCACGTAGACCCAACAACTCCCCCCCCCCAAATGTCATTTTCAAGATCTCTGCTGAAATTAATCCATTTAAGATCTTTTTCAATTATCCACACAGAAAGAGATTATCTCGCTATTCTGTTTGATTTGGCACTTGAGAAATGCGTGGTTAAAGCCGCTTTTAATATAGATTGTAATTACTTTTAAGTGTTTGTTATGCAGGCAGAATATGATTTCATTTTTAGAAACAACTTTATTTTTTGTCATGGTGGAGACGGAAACAGACTGGCTGCCTTCAAAATTTTAAATCGAATATCACCTTGGTCGAACCTCACGTATGCCATTGTTTTTGAGATATGACATGACAACCCCCACTGTTAAAGGCCCATTTATTAAAAGTCACATTTTAGTGTTATTAGAGCTGTTTGAAACGACAATTAAACTAATTTTCTCTAAAAAAATGAATGACAAGAAAGTTATTAAAATATCTGAAAAGGTCCAATAGGATAAGCGCAGCTCCCTATTGGACCTCAACTGCATTTCCCTGCTGAAGTTATGTATTAGAGTTTTTTGTGGTTTTTACATTTAATAAATCTCAAATTTTAGTTTTTTTTTTAAATAATTTCTGTAGTTTTAAAAAACACAACATTTTAACAAAAAAAAAATAGAAATCCAAATGTTAGTACATTACTCCCTTAGGGGCCCATTTACTTAGCTCGAGTGAAGGAATAGAATAAAAAAAACTTTGAATTTCAAATGATTTTTTTGGCTACTTCGACCATCGAATTGGCTACTTCGACCTTCGACTACGACTTCGAATCGAACGATTCAAACTAAGAATCATTCGAATATTCGACCATTCAATAGTCAAAGTACTGTCTCCTCTTTAAAAAAAACTTTGACCCCCTACTTCGCCACCTAAAACCTACCGAGGTGCCATGGATCGATGGATTAAAATCCTTCAAATCGAACGATTCAAAAGATTTTTCGTTCGATCGAACTATTTGCGGTAAATCCTTTGACCTCGATATTCGAAGTCGAAGGATTTACATTCGGCAGTTGAATATTGAGGGTTAATTATCCCTCGATATTCGACCCTATGTAAATCTGCCCCTTAATCTTGCATATTCCAGGTTTTTAAGTATCACCTATAAAAATACCTTTTTGACTTAGTATTTCATGATTATTGCTAAATGCCTTTTAGTGTTATAAACATGATCAATGGCTCAACATGAAGGGACCAGGTTACTAAAATTTGAATTTCTATTTTTTCACAAATTGTTTTTTTTTCTTTAAAACATCGTTTGTTTTGTATTTCTCGAGCACTCGAGATTAATTAAGTGTAAAAACGATGGAAAAACTCTAATACAAACGGTGCCAAGTAAAAGCTGTCAAGGTCTTATAGAAGTGCATGAGAGCTGTGCTGATCCTATTGGACCATTTTTAATCAATTTGGAGGTTTTCTGATTTTTTTTCTCTAGTAATTGTCCGAAAACCTAAAATTTTCATATGTATTGGTACATCATTTAGCGTTTTTTTTTACCATTCACATTTTTTTCTATATTAGAATCTTTTAATAACTTTCATGGCATTTATGGTTTTAGATATTAAAAAATTAAATAGCGTTTAATTGTGGTTTCAAAAACCTCTAAAACCACCTCTTTCTACCTATTCCATTATTAATAAGCATAGGTTATGAATGATATATTTTCATATTATGCAGTCCCAACATTTTTACATTCTTCCAAATATTTGACATCCCCTGGGTGCAGTATTTCACTTGTGTGTGCCAGATGAATCTGATGGTAACCATACCACGGTCTTCTTGAAGATGATGGCAGAAGAGGACTTGTTTCTCCATGTAGTCTTCACGAGATTCCATTGCTCTTCTTTGTTCTTCTCCTGTGCCTGTTCATTCCATCCATATCAATCTTTTCCTTTCTTCTTGGGACAGTTATCTTTTGATAAAGGAATCTCTTATATGGTATCGCCTGAGAACTGGGGCGAGTCCCTTGGGCTTAACTTAATGGAAATCAGACGTGGACTCCCAATTGATGTATAATATAATCTTTTCCTTTCTTTATCAAAGTCTTGTTTACCCTTTGTTGGATAGCTAGCCCATTCCACACCTTGAAACAAGCTATAAATATGTCAGATAAAATTAAAATAAATGTGTATTTTTATACACCTGTCCCTGATCTCAAAATGCATTAATCATACACTCAATACAAATAGCAAAGATGCAGGAAACTTGGCTACAGAATGCAGTTTGTGTTGCTATGGTTATAGCATGACTCTAAATTGGATGACAAGACCCCAAAAGTGTTCTAACCAAGTCAGACTGTGAAGGATGCATGAGTCCAGCAAAGTACAGCAGTTATTAACTATGTCAATAATATGGTAAACATTTATATCCAATCAATATCTGCTAAATATTTTTGTGAAAATTATTTCCTTGTTAGACTCATGGAGTTACACAAGCCTTTGGTTCAGCTTTGGAAACTTGCTGAAATAACAGCCAACAATTCAACAGCCTCCATTTTATTTCTTTGCCTAGTCTCCAGCTAGTCTCAGAAACAGGGCTTCCACCAATCCTGTGCTTCATGCAATACTGTAAGTATGAGTTTCTCTGCGTTGGTCTATGTGCTGCAGTGAGTGAGCTCTTGCACACCATTATTGTGCTTTGCTAAAGATATCAACTATGGTGCTTGTTTCCTTCACTTAACTTGATGTTAGCAAGGGATGGCTCCAAAAAAGTGGTAGAATTAGCTGCTCCTGATTTTGTAGACTTCTCTTTCCATACCCATCACTAACATTCATGGCTTTTACCATCTCAATGTTCATTGCCTGGTAAGCGACCAACCAGATGAGAAAGACCAATGGTGCTTTTTTATTCATAGATCACAAAGTTGAGTAGAGAGACAAACATGTCTTCCAACACTCTAGTCACTTCTTTAGCACTTTCCTCCATGATGGCAAACTGGAGCTCCTTCAAAAAGCCAGTGCAAGACCTCAAAGGCTTTCTTGAAGTGTCTACCTCATACTGGAGCTTGATTCAGCCCCATGCACATATCAGGAGAACACTTCTGTATGGTCCAAATGACCTTTAAACTTCCTCTCTAATGGGATTTTTGCCATTTAACACCAGAAGACAATGCCGGCCAGGTCAGCCAGGCAACCTAGGCATCTCAGCCTGCTGTGTCGCCCCCCATGCTCACACACAAACAGGAGCGCATTAGTGAGCTTTGACTTGGGGAGTGGAACTCGCTTATTACTGGTTAGTGAGGGGACATTGACCCGGACTAGGGGCAGGCAACAGAGAAGGTAGATGCCTGGCATCCCCCAATCACCTTGGGAATGTGCCTCTTCTGCTACTCCTGGCTCCGGCCCTGCTGGAAGACATGAATCAAATAATCTCTGCTCTTACCAGCTCAGGCTTTTCTTATGGTAGTGAGGAGTATTCCACTTGTTTTGTCCCTTCCACCCATTTATCCTGTTCTTTGCAATGGCTAAATAATATGACTTTCTAGGGTTCTGACCCAGATAGTATTTCAGATTGATGTCTTTGAGGCATATCTCTTATACCAAAACTTTAATCTGATGGAGCACAAGGCCTCTTCTGTCTTCTCAATCCACTTGTATGTACTGTTGGGACTCCTGGATGCCATCATCTCCATAGTTTTTTTCAAGTGGCAAATATTTTCATGGATCTACTCAATGCAGCTCCCATATTCATACTTACAAAAGGGGAGCACCTTTAATTCCATATTACAGGCGGTGAATGCAAAATGCTTGAAATCCGGGTTAGAGTTTATCATTGGTTTAATGGGAAAACCGAGATGCATCCCACCTCAAATTAAATATCTGTGCTGTCATATGTGAGGAACATAGGGCTGCATTTGATAACCCAAAGTCTATAAAGAGTCTGGTTTGGTGGAATTGGCACATTCTGAGGCATACTGGGCTGGTGTAAGACCCTCATCATGGTCCAACTATCATTTGTATAATAACCTTTTCATGTCTGTTTCCAATCGGATACATCCAAATGCTCTTGCCTTTTTTGTAATCTACTCAATACTGTATTGATATTTTCCTGTGAGGGAAATGTTGGTGCTTTGAGTCAATATTGTAAATGATTATGCAAATGTACATTTCTACTGAGTGTCCTGCAACTTCCGTTTAGAGCCATTCGGAAATAATCCTGTTTATATGATACAAGACAATCAGAGCATCGGGCATAGCATGTTCTTTAGAACACAGTACTGTAGAATCCTAATTACAGTTTGCTGTATTTAATACTTCTATGCATACATTATTTTTGTTTTCCATTTACCATGGCAACCAGACACATATGGTTATTTTCAGTACATATCTGCACTATTTCTATTTTTATGCTAGCACTTATTTTAACCCCAGTGGTGACGGCAAGGCTTCTCAAACAAGTCTCTGCCTCAACTACAAATACATTGTACAGTATACTAACAGTAATATTATAAATATATATATATATATATATATATATATATATATATATATATATATATATATATATATATATGTTATTTTCCAGGGCTAAAGTCTAATTAGCTATTGTAGGGGCAATGTACCTCCTGCGTTTAACTACATACATACTACATACTATATACAGTTATAGGATCTATTACAAGCATGGGATCCATGATTTAGAGACTCGTTATCTAGGAAGCCCATTATTCGAGAAGGCCGTCTCTGATAGACTCCTTTTTATCCAACAAAATTAGATTTTTTTTAAAAATTATTTCCTTTTTAGCCCACTGTAGGCACTGGCCAGGGGCATTATGGTGGAGCGTGTGCCACTACAGGTATAGGATCCATTATCCAGAAAGCTCCAAATTATGGGAAGGCTGTCTCCCGTAGACTTTATTATCCGAAAAATCTATATATTTAAAAAGGATCCCTTTTTCGCTGTAATAATAAAACAGTACCTTCCAGCTAAAATATAATAAATCCTTATTGGCGGCAAAACAATAGTTTTTGTTTCATTTAAATTGTCTTTTTAGTAGATTTAAGGTATGAAGATACAAATTACGGAAAGTTCCCTTATCCAGAAAGCCCCAGGTCACAATCGTTCTGGATAACAGGTCCCATAACTGTACCTGAATGCTTGGGACCTGGGGGTTTCCATTGCATAATCTGGATTACCATGCTTTAAATCTTTTAAAAAAAACTTTCAAATATTAAATAAATCAAATAAAATGTTGCTATCAACATGGATTCATGCAGCTTTGTCACCATCAAGTATGAGCCACTGATTTGTTGTTACAGCAAAAGGAAATCATTTTTAAAAATGAGAAATTGGAAAAACATTAATTAGAGGTGGCCTCTATCGGAGATGGCCTTCCCTTAATTCGGAGTTTTCGGGATATTGGGTTTTCAGATTAGGCATCCGACATCCTGTATTTCTTTTTTCAATAGTGTTTTCTTTTAGTGCTGGACATGCAACCAATAAATTTGATCTTTTGTCCAGGTGGTTCCTATCTAACTTCTAATTGGTTAGTCTACAGAAGCCTGTTGAGGCAAAGAGGAAGAAAAGTAGGGTTGCAAATTTTGGTTTGGGAAGGTGGGTGGTGACATGGGGGAGTGGTGGTGATGGTTAGTGGTGGGATTGTCATATTTAGGGTTAGGGTGGTGACTTAAGAGGCAGGGTGATGGGGGGACAAATATTTGTCTGGGTTCCTGATCATTAAAACCTGGACAGGCAATGGCGATCCAGACAGATGAAGAAGAAACTGTCAGTCAGGTTGAAAACTAGACAGGAAAGGGGTGTAGCACAGGAACACCCATCTTTCTTTGTTCAAATCTTGTGTAGATACCATAGTAATGTTCCAGTACTGAGCCCAATTCAGAATCTGATGTAACTTACAAGGGGCCGCTTACATGGTGGACGGGAAGGTGCAAGGTCCAAAAATCAAAGTCCACCATGTTATTGCACCCTGCCTACCACGCTAGATTAAATGCTGGAAGGCTCTACAACCTGTGTCTGACCCCATGAATACAGAGCTCCATATGCCCTGTATTCTTTAGGGATAAGCAGGGGATGGCACATAGGCCCCAGCCCATACCTACCCCATAATGCCCCCTACAATGTATATAGCAAGGGAAGGGGGAAGGGTATAAAAAGAAAGCCTTTTTAATTGAACACACAAATGTTCATTGAAAGAATAGAAAAAATACATTTCAGATATAAACTATGGCAGTCACTGAATTCGGGGGGTGCATTGTCCCTTTAATCTGCTCAGATACTGGTGCAGCGCCGCTGTGTTACCGCAATGGTAAATCCATAGACAAATACATATATTGAAAGTTATTTTGGTACAATCTGTACAGTCTGTTTCAATGTGCTTCTGTGCCAACGGGATGTGACAATAAGCAGTTTATTCTGTTTAATAAAAGAAGCCCCTCTGGATAAAAACATCTTTATCTTTATCTTTGTCTTTATTAGAGGCAAAAAAATAAAAACAAAACAAAAAGAGTTCAAAGCCAATGAGCTGCTTCAAATAAACTGTGAACTGTTTCACCTTAAACTTGTCAATTCACTTGATTTTGTAGTATGCAATTTTATCAAACCAATTAAAGGCACAAGGTTTGGAAAAAAACTGGTCGTACAAGAAGTTTTTTTTTTCTTTTCTGTTGCTTTTCTGTGTCTGGGAGATATTGAATAATGTGGACAAAGGGTCTCTGTGTGTTTATTTTCATTTTCCCGTTGTGTTTGTCAACTGCACCAAATTATATTGATTGCCCTTATATTCTGGTTCTCTAAACTTCTCGTGAAGTGGTGGTCTAAGCTGCTATTATTTCTGATTGGTTGGCCACAATGTGCTTTAAATGTCGTTCAAAGAAGTATTAGGGCCTGGGGTGTGACTGGCCCCAAACATGGAATTATAAAGTCAAAGCTTTATCAGGAACGGTCCCCTAAGTCTGCTCATAGTCTGTACAGAGAGATCCCATAAAACTATGGCAGCATAGGTATCCCCTGTACTAAGCACAATTCAGCAGGAACAGTCCCCTAAGTTTGCTCATAGTCTGTACAGAGACATCCCATAAAACTATGGCAGCATAGGTATTCCCTGTACTAAGCACAATTCAGCAGGCACAGTCCCTAAGTTTGCTCATAGTCTGTACAGAGAGATCCCATAAAACTATGGCAGCATAGGTATTCCCTGTACTAAGCACAATTCAGCAGGAACAGTCCCTAAGTTTGCTCATAGTCTGTACAGAGAGATCCCATAAAACTATGGCAGCATAGGTATCCCCTGTACTAAGCACAATTCAGCAGGAACAGTCCCTAAGTTTGCTCATAGTCTGTACAGAGAGATCCCATAAAACTATGGCAGCATAGGTATTCCCTGTACTAAGCACAATTCAGCAGGAACAGTCCCTAAGTTTGCTCATAGTCTGTACAGAGAGATCCCATAAAACTATGGCAGCATAGGTATTCCCTGTACTAAGCACAATTCAGCAGGAACAGTCCCCTAAGTTTGCTCATAGTCTGTACAGAGAGATCCCATAAAACTATGGCAGCATAGGTATCCCCTGTACTAAGCACAATTCAGCAGGAACAGTCCCTAAGTTTGCTCATAGTCTGTACAGAGAGATCCCATAAAACTATGGCAGCATAGGTATTCCCTGTACTAAGCACAATTCAGCAGGAACAGTCCCCTAAGTTTGGTTATAGTCTGTACAGAGAGATCCCATAAAACTATGGCAGCATAGGTATTCCCTGTACTAAGCACAATTCAGCAGGAACAGTCCCTACGTTTGGTTATAGTCTGTACAGAAAGATGCCATTAAACAAAAGTTAATAGTTGTTCAAAGTCATCCAGCCCCTTGAAGGCAAGTCCACAACCTTTCAGATGAATTTTATCTTTCTCCATTGGTCAGTCTTTCTTCAAATTAATCCCACTCCTTTATTTACTTAGTTGTTACTAAGTATAATATTTTATGTGAATTGCACCCCAAAATTTCAGTTACTTTGAATCAAATATTGACCAGTTTAGTTCTCTCTATTGTGTTGTATCTCTGAACAGTTCTATCTGTCCCTATGGATAATATTCTTCTCAAATCTGTTGTTTTGTGTTGACATGTATGGAGCGTGTGCTGGGTATGTGCCTGTAAGTAGTGTATTTATGTGAGTAAATTGGCTGAATGATAGCATATAAGATCCACTATGTGATAATCCAAGTTTCTGGCTTTATGATGAAGCAACACAGAGAATTGCTCTGTGTTCTATTGGCTATTATGGGGAAGAAGAACTCAAGAAGCAGTGGTTGGCCACCGGTCTCTTTTTAATCTCAGACATTGACAGTAAGGCTGAAACCATTGACTTGTCACCCAAATACAACAGTGCTTGTGGTTTAGGTATCAAATTCCTGATGTTCTTCATGGGAAGAGCCTTTTAGAGTCCTCCACTACTTGGTAAGGATTAGGTAGGGGGCGATGTGGGGGGAGTAGGAGGAAAGCGAGTCTTTTAGGCAAGAGCTGGCTGAACCCTTGGGACACAGACAAACAAAGGGCAGGAACAGGTTGAAGAGGGTGACGAGTCAGACTGGAACAGGTGCAGTGCAGAACAGGACAGCGAGGGCGAAGATCAGGACTGGATTAGACATTATGAGGAGGGCGAAGGACAGGAACCGACTGGATGGGACTGGACGGTGCAGGCATAGATTGGACAAGACTGGGGCAAGAGAGCTGGAGCAGAAGAGGAATGGATAGTAGGAGGAATGGATATAAGACAGGTTAGGTGCAAGGTAGAATAGGAAGCAGGTATCAGGAAGGTCAAGGCAGGGAAAGGTACATGGTAGAACAGGAAGCAAGAGTCAAGAACAGGCAAGGCAGGGGTAAGGTCAAGGTAAGGAAAACAAGGCAGGGTTTAAGCAAGGCAAGACAAGGCAGGGAAGGACAAGACCGAGAGCAAGGTAGGATCAAGAAAGAAAGGGCTAGAGCTGGAACAACCTAGCTAGGGGTGCTGCCACAGTACTAGGAAAGCCATATAATGCTCCAGCAAGGAGTGTTCGGAGGTCTGGCCTTAAATAGGGCAGTGTCAGCCCTAATTGGCTGACTGCAACCAATTAGTTTGCTGCTGGGCTGGGGATGCAAATGCCAGGTAATATATAGTGAGGAACCCTGAAGGCTGCTCACCTGGCCCAGTGGTTAAGACATCGAGCCCGAAACCCAGCAGAGCCTGACACTGCTTCACTCAAATGGCTTTAACCTTGTAAAACAGTGGTTCCCAGATTGGTGTGGCACAACCTGAAGACAAGTTGAGGTCATTTTTAATTTCTTGTGGAAGCTCCCTGACAGCATGGTATAATACCCATCACAATGATTTTTCTAAGTATTTGTAAACTTATGGTAAGATTGCAGGAGTTTGGACAATTGTTGCACAGCAAAACTGAGGGCAAAAACAGTGAAGGGAATGATGAATAAGAGTCACCGACTCTTTTGTTAAACCCTAAAAATTAATATGGCTAAATATATATATAAATTAAACTTATTGCAAGAGGCTAAAGTTTGAGCTTGTCAATAGCAGCAATGATCCAGGACTTCAAACTTGTCACAGGGGGTCACCATCTTGGAAAGTGTCTGTGACACTCACATGCTCAGTGGGCTCTGATTGGCTGTTGAGAAGCTAAGCTTAGGGCTCGTCACTAATTATCCAGCAGAAAATGAGCTTCCCTGGCTGTAATATAAGCTGATGCTACAGGTTTGCTGATTATTCAATTCTGATGCTAATTGCACTGGTTTCTGTGCTGCCATGTAGTAATTATGTGTATTAATTACTAATCAGCCTTATATTGTGACATTTCTATTCTATGTGTACTGTATATTGTGAGTGGCTCCCTAAGCTCAGTAAGTGACAGCAGCACAGAGCATGTGAATCAGTGAATCAGCAGAAAAGAAGATGGGGAGCTACTGGGGCATCTTTGGAGACACAGATCTTTACTGCTAAAGGGCTGTGGTTGCCTTGGGCTGGTACAGAAGCACAAAACATCATGTACAACATTTCTACCCACTTCTTTACTTCTCCTTTAAAGCCCAACTCATCAATAATTAAGAAAATAATTTTGCCTAAATTCACTAAAGGCAAGTAAATATTTATGTGTTTGTTATAGAGCTGGATGTGTTTATTCTTCCAAATTAACCATCTTTATGCTGATTTCTATGCTCCCTTTCTCCTACTTAATACTTGAGTACAGGTCACAAGTTATAATATATTTAATGGGAATAGTACTGACATTATCTTTATGGCATGCCTGATCTGTGCCAGCAATGAATGCACTAAGTTAGAGGTCCCCAAACTGCAGGCTTGTCCACATAGGGATTTGGTAAATTTGCCTATTTGCTCTCCTAGATATTTCAGAAGCCCAGCTTGAATGTCACTTAGAGGCCTATTTAATAAAGGTAGAAATTTAGTGCTTTTTGAAACCACAACTTTTTCAGACAATTTCTAGCAAAAAAAAGGATCAGCGCAGTTCCCAATGACTTTTCTGGGACCTTGACCGCTTTTACTTGGTGAAGTTCTGTTTTAGAGGGGGTTTTTTTGTGTTTTTTGTGTCTAGAATTGTTAGAGTTTTAGAGAAATAAAACAAAACACACATTTTTGAAAAAAAAAATTAATTGTGAAAAAAAACTGAATTAAATTGGACCCTTAGGGTAGAACTCCACGGGCGATTTTACCTGCGATACCTTCTGTTCCGAAGCAATGAGACTAAACGCAGGAGACACATCGGATGCGCCAAATCGAATGTATGTAATACAAATATTGCATTCAGAAGCAGTTTGCATCCGACACAATACGTCTGTCGGACGCAACATGCAGTGGTCGCATTCGACAGTCGTATCATGTTGGATGCAATCAGCTTCTAGGTGTGACATTTGTATAACTACATTTGATTGGGCGCATCCGATGTGATGCCTAAAATAAGTCTCACTGCGTCGGAATGTAAAGGTATCACAGGTAAAATTGCCCCTGTGGAGTTCTACCCTAAGGGTGAACATTTATATGGCCCTCATAGATATTCTTGGAGCTGCAACTGGAGGGCTTATACAACCATAGAGATCACTTTGTGCAAAACATAATTTTGCATGCAAATCACCAATTTTTTACCCCTAATGCAGCATGGTGTCCAATAATTCCAGCTGAACTGAAACTTCTGCCCGTTGCAATTGTACTGATGCATCAATACAGACCCAACTTCATGAGGGTTGCGCCACTTCTGCATCCAATTCACTGGGCCAAGTCTGCTGTGCTGGTTGACTTATTCTAGTGAGACAACCCTCAAGGTACTACCAGGTCCCAGGGTGAGGGAAGTTTCCTGGTGTTAATAGACATAGAAGAGGCAGGGCGAGTGCTCTACAATGAAGGCAATGGAAAGCACATCTTGATGCAACTCATTAAGGTCCTTGCATCTATATAGACTCTTGCACTTCCATATGGAATGATGCACAATTGATAATGGGAATCCTGGAGATGCCACCATCCTGGGCCTGGGTTGCATCAATAGTCTCCCCAGACCTGTGCCCAATGATGCTTTCCATTGTGTAATTTTAAGACCCCCCAAACTTGCAGGAACCTTTGTAAGTGACCCCTTATGTCCTTCCATTGTTCCATTGCTCTGAGCTTAGTTGGCCCTTACCAAATACTGAACCTCACAGGGGAGCCTTGAGCTGTTTAAAATTTAAAGATGTCTTATCATAGACTTTTACCTTTTTGGGTACCTATTTATACAAGATATGATTATAGGGCTTGCTGCATTTCATTTGATATCTCTCCTAGCTAGACCATAACCTGAACATGACATTTCCTTGGGAAACATTCATGGCACAGCTAAGGTTTTCCAGAACAAAATCAAGAAGGAAAGAAGATTTCTGGATTGTGGGTAGGTGACAATATGTTCAATAGATTCTAGAGATCTAGGATTAAAAACAATTAGGAAAACCAAACCTCATATTCAGCCCTTGACTTGCCCAGTGTCAATTTATTTATTTAAAAAAACTGGGTAAATAGTAAATTGTACTTGCATGAGAAAAATAATCGCACATTAGTCCATGACATTTAAATATCACACGGGGTTTAAGATTCTAAAGTGCATCAGTTTAGGAGCAACCGTCATCTTAAAGGGACACACACATTTGTAGAACCTTAAAGGGACACACACATCTGTAGAACCTTCTTTCTCCTACAGCCAAGTTTTCACTCTCACCCACAGAGATATTAAAGCCTGTTCCAATTTCATTTTTACAGGTGCAGTCAGTCGGTAAAGTTAATTTTATCAGAGACCGACTGTAGACTCGACAGGCTGTCCCGAATTCTGCTAGATCTGAGGAAGTAGCTACCCCCGCATGAGGTTGGGAGATTAGAGAAGCTTGTACCAAACCTACCCAAGGTGAGAAGAGGCTCTTTGACCTGTGTCTATGCAGGTTCAAGTACAAATTGCTTTCGTTCAGATTCTACAAAGTTTAGATTTCTTACGTAGTCCTATTTTGGGGGGGGGGGTTATGTTGAGAAGTAAATTCATTTTATTTTTGTATTTACAAAAGAATGGAAAGTGGCTGTCCTTCCTGCGATAACACTGTATCCTCAATAATAAAGGGCATCAAAGAACTTAAAGGTATTTTCTCATGGCAACTATCTCCCTAAGACGAAGAGCAGTTTAATAAGGCCACTTTCTGGTTTGCAATAAGAATCTTACCCGGTGTGATATACCCTTAAGGACTATATAAATCATTATTTAGGGTTAGACTTGCCAATGGCAAAGCTGTTAAAATGTGAACTATCTTAAAGGGGCACTGTCATGGCTATAAATGATCAACTTTACTAGGCGGTGCCTATGGTGCATATAGGAATACTCCCGTCCACTACACAACTTGCGTTGACATTCTACAATGAGCCCAGTCCTGTGGAAGGCTGGAAATACAGGACTGTCCCTCACCTGCACCCTCTATTGAATTTTTTTATCCTGATTGGCAGGCCCGGATTTGTGGTAAGGCCACCTAGGCCCGGGCCTAGGGCGGCAGGATTTTAGGGGGGCGGCATGCTGCCCAACCTCACCCACATTGGTTCAAAAACACTGGGGATGCACAGGAGATACAATCTCCATGAAAATTTGCATGAATAAAGGGGAGGGGACAGGGGCGACAAATGGCAGTGGGCCTAGGGGTGTCCGCTATGTAAATCCGGCCCTGCTGATTGGGGTAGAGAGAGCAGCCAGATGATGGGCAGGAGTAATCTCTGCATGTGCACAATGGGGGCCTTCTTACATACTGAAACCAATATACTGAGCATTAAAAGTAATAATCGGTGTTATGAGAGTGACAAAGATGAGATAATAACCCACTTTATACTTTCAAATTATTGATATCTATTTTGGTGGTAGGGTAGTACACAGAACACATCGTCCTGAAGTTTTACCTTTTAACACAGTAAGTACAGGACGGCGAATGCCAAACGTTTAGGAAGATAAAAATGTAAATCACACCCCCGATACCTCATTAGTGACTCATTAAACTCAGAATCTGCCATTTGAGTCCTGATCATCTGAAGTCTGTGTTTAACGGGAGCCTGGAAATATCCTGGGACTCTTTATCAGATGTCATTACATCCAGCATTAAATTGATAAGGAAACGCCTGAACATAAGCTTTTTACTTATTTGTGTATATTCTTAGCAATTATTGATGTGTTCTTAATAGAATATCCTATTTAAGTTAAAGTTATTAGAACTAAATTACCCAGGATCTTGAGTAACTCGGTGCCTTTTACTTAAAACTCACAATGTTCAGTTCACTAGTACAATCTGTTAATACACCCAACGTTCAGCTCACTAGTACTACTGTCTATTACTACACCCAACGTTCAGCTCACTAGTACTACTGTCTATTACTACACCCAACGTTCAGCTCACTAGTACTACTGTCTATTACTACACCCAACGTTCAGCTCACTAGTACTACTGTCTATTACTACACCCAACGTTCTGCTCACTAGTACTACTGTCTATTACTATACCCAACGTTCAGTTCACTAGTACTACTGTCTATTACTACACCCAGCATTCAGTTCACTAGTGCCACTGACTATTTATACACACAATGTTCAGTTCACTAGTACTATTGTCTATTCATAGACACAATCTTCAGTTCACTAGTACTACTGTCTATTACTACACCCAACGTTCAGTTCACTAGTGCACTGAATATTAATACACACAATGTTCAGTTCACTAGTACAATCTGTTAATACACCCAACGTTCAGCTCACTAGTACTACTGTCTATTACTACACCCAACGTTCAGCTCACTAGTACTACTGTCTATTACTACACCCAACGTTCAGCTCACTAGTACTACTGTCTATTACTACACCCAACGTTCTGCTCACTAGTACTACTGTCTATTACTACACCCAACGTTCAGCTCACTAGTACTACTGTCTATTACTACACCCAACGTTCTGCTCACTAGTACTACTGTCTATTACTACACCCAGCATTCAGTTCACTAGTGCCACTGACTATTAATACACACAATGTTCAGTTCACTAGTACTATTGTCTATTCATAGACACAATCTTCAGTTCACTAGTACTACTGTCTATTACTACACCCAACGTTCAGTTCACTAGTGCACTGAATATTAATACACACAATGTTCAGTTCATTAGTACTACTGTCTATTAATACACACAGGGGCAGATTTATCAAGTTCTGAATTTCGAAGTGCAAAAAACTTCGAAATTCGACCATCAAATAGGCTAGTTCGACATTCAAAGTCGTAGGATTTTAAGATCGTACTACGACCGTACTCGGATCGTACTTCGAATCGAATGATTTAATCGTACGATAGTACGATTTCACTTCGACTTCTAAAAACTTAGCCAAAGGTTGGCTATATGTTCTAGGAGGTCCCCATAGGCTAACATAACAATTAGGTAGGTTTAAGGTGACGAAGTGTCGAAGTTGACATTTTTTAAAGAGACAGTACTTTGATTATCGAATGGTCGAATAGTCAAAGCATTTTCACTTTGAATCTAAGTCGAATTTGGTCTATTCGATGGTCAAAGTACAAAAAACTACTTCGAAATTCAACGTTTTTCAATTCGAATATTCACTTCGAATTCACTTCGACCCTTAGTAAATGTGCCCCACAATGTTCAGTTCACTGGTACCACTGTCTATTAATACACACAATGTTCAGTTCAGCAGTGCCACTCACTATCAATACTTACAATGTTAAGTCTACTATTCACAATGCTCAGTTGATTGGTGGCACACTTTGTTAAAGCTTGCAATGTTCAAAGTTCAGTTAAGACTTACAAATGTTTAGTTGCCTGAATATTATAGGACTTTGTATTTAGTGAATTGAAATAAAATAATCTACAGTATTGTGCTTAGTACAGGGAATACCTATGCTGCCATAGTTTTATGGGATCTCTCTGTACAGACTATGAGCAAACTTAGGGGCTGTTCCTGCTGAATTGTGCTTAGTACAGGGGAATACCTATGCTGCCATAGTTTTATGGGATCTCTGTACAGACTATGAGCAAACTTAGGGACTGTTCCTGCTGAATTGTGCTTAGTATAGGGAATACCTATGCTGCCATAGTTTTATGGGATCTCTGTACAGACTATGACAAACTTAGGGGACTGTTCCTGCTGAATTGTGCTTAATACAGAGGAATACCTAAGATGCCATAGTTTTATGGGATCTCTCTGTACAGACTATGAGCAAACTTAGGGGCTGTTCCTACTGAATTGTGCTTAGTACAAGGAATACCTATGCTGCTATAGTTTTATGGGATCTCTCTGTACAGACTACAAACTTTGGGACTGTTCCTGCTGAATTGTGCTTAGTACAGGGAATACCTATGCTGCCATAGTTTTATGGGATCTCTGTACAGACTATGACAAACTTAGGGGACTGTTCCTGCTGAATTGTGCTTAGTACAGGGAATACCTATGCTGCCATAGTTTTATGGGATCTCTCTGTACAGACTATGAGCAAACTTAGGGGACTGTTCCTGCTGAATTGTGCTTAGTACAGGGAATACCTATGCTGCCATAGTTTTATGGGATCTCTCTGTACAGACTATGAGCAAACATAGGGGACTGTTCCTGCTGAATTGTGCTTAGTACAGGGAATACCTATGCTGCCATAGTTTTATGGGATCTCTCTGTACAGACTATGAGCAAACTTAGGGGCTGCCGAATTGTACTTAGTGCTTACTTCTGTGTCCAATTCATATAATGTATGTATCTTTTTACAAGCAAATGGATCTGTAGGTGCCCTTTGTCCCTTACGTGGTGATTCCATATTATCTAATGCTAGAAATACAGAGTAACTCCTGAAATAAGTAAATCCCAAGCAATGGATAAACCTTGGAAGGAATCCATTATCTTCTAACAAACAATTTGCTGTACCGAAACCACTGGCCAGACATTAAAGTAATGACGGAGCGAACATTAAAATGAATGATTCCAGTGACATTAAAACTAATGATGGTGTTGACATACAAGGCAATTACTGTGTAAGAAACTTGCAGACATTTAATTTGCAATTCCCGGCCTATCTGAGTTGTTTTGATAAAGTGTATCCAGTGATTTCCTAATTCAATGGAATCGCTCATGTGACTCAATGTGAAGCCTTAGATTTCCTCAATGTCATGATGTTTGTAGGCACCTACATAACTCATCATTGCTTCTCTCTCTCTCTACAGGTCTTCACAGTTTCAGCTTTGTGTTAGTTACACACTCTACTCTCATTGTTCTCATTTAGGTCTCCTGAACCCGTTTACAGCACTGTGAATAAACTGGTGGAGAAGCCTTCTTCCCCGCGACATTTCTCCCCTGTAGAATGCGACAAAAGTTTCCACCTCACCTCTCCATATCCGACCTTCCATGGAGGGCTCATGTCTGAGTCAGAAATTTCCAGGTAGAGTAATGTTTCCTTCAAACTGCATAAAGGCCTTTTTTTTTGGTGGAGAGACTCAGTCTAGACCAGTGTTTATGAGACTATCAAGCTCAGGGCCCCATTGAATCCCAATAGATTGTCAGAAAAACCCATAGTAAACCTAAAGAAACATTGGTATTTCAGTTATTCAGCCATAGTGCCAAGAATATCAAGGACTATAAATAAGTGTTCACCCAATTAATAATTCTAACTGTGACTGACATTCAAGCTTTGCTTCGAGTAGTATCAAAGTGAACAAACAGGCCTTCTTTACAAATATCTCCAATAAGACCTTTAGTTTTTGCCACCCCCCAATGAAGGTTCTAAGCTTCCCTGGGGGGTCCACCCTCACAATTTAGGAATGACTGGTCTAGTACATCAAGATATTGCAACTCTCCATGTTGTGCCATAATGTCATGCATGGAAAACCCAAACCCCAGGTTAGTGACTGGATTCTTGTCTAGGAATGCTCTTCTGCCTGTAACAGCCACCTTTGGCTTTTGGCCTGGCCCTCAGCTACTTGGGTGCTGCAAGGACTTACTGCATGACAGTCCAGTACTTCCGTAGGGTCAGGCAAGGGCACCAGATGTTATCTCTGGAGAAGGAGCCAGTAAGAAAGGAGCTGGACATAATCAGACAGGCCGGGTCAGAACCAGATAACAGGAGCAGAATTGTGAGCCAAACTCAAGATCTAGAAAAAGCTGGGGTCAGAACCAGGAATTGACACAGAGGACAAGAGCAGGCAGCAGGAGTTAAAGGAACAACAATCACAGGGAACGGAGCACCTAGGATCAAGCATGCTTGACCTATAATGGGCATTGAGTCAGTGCAGAGCAGAGGGTTATGTAGCCAGACTAATGGCTAATATTGAGCACCTGTGGCCAGAATATCAACAGCTGAGTTCACCATGCCTACTAGGGAATATGAGGATACTTATAAGTAAGTGAACCAGGTCTTTAACCGCCTGTTTAGCACAGCAGTATAGGAGACTACGTACCAACCTGCAGATCACTTATTCAAACCAAGGCAGGGCGTTACACGTTCCTCCTTACCTCGAAAGAGTGATGCTCAATCACTGCCAAGTTGGAGTTGGGACATTATGTCATCAAGGTATTCCAGCACAGATGCATTATAAGTTCTTATAGTTAAAAATGCAGAACCCACCCAGTATCTGATTAATAATTCATATAATACAGTTGTCTTTGGACAACACTCTACTGTTGGTGGGTTCCTGGCAAACAGGTTAAGATCTTCTGGAAGATCTTCTCTTGGTAGGGTAGGAGAACAGATTAATGAGGCAAATTGAGATGGACCATTCACCAAGATGTCATGTTCTGTGAAGGTCCCAGAATAGGACAACCATGAATTTAGTTCTACATCTAATTTGGTCAATTTTAGACTTGATTTATCACCAAGGTGCCAGTCTAGATTCCAGGAGAGCAGAGTTCAAGGTACTAGGGGCTATGAAGCAGAATCAAATTTCAAGATGATAACAATAAGATTATTAGAATAAGAAATTATGATGCTGTAAATCCTGTTATTGAGTTGTTAGCCATGTGCAAAAGGTCCATGTTTTACCTTCAGAATAGTGCAGTAGGGCTCATTTCACCAGAGACTTTTTTGAATGCCCTTGAATTGCTCCTTTAAGATTAGTTGTAAATGTCTAACATGATGGGCTGAATTACAGGAAATATTTGTTAGGTTTCCTCATGTAAAAACATCTCATCCTACAAGTTGTAGATGTAGACCCATAGGCTTTAGAAGGCAATGCTACATGCTGAGTATGAAAACAATCTAAACCTTTGTTTCTCACTTAAAACATTCTACTGTTGTAAGTAGGTGAATTAAAACAAGAAACTCCATTTCCATTAAATCTTGCACTCTCATGTGTAGTCCCATGATGACATTTTATGGGGTATATAAGGCTATCTGACCATAGTTTCTCATGTAGCTGGTGGAAAACACATGCTGGTATGGGATAAAATATCCATAATGGTTGAGATCCCATACTGGCAGTAGGTTAAAGACCACGAGGTGGAAGAGACTGAAGGGGAAGAGTGGTTGGAGACATCTAGGTGGGATCCCTGGTTGATGACTAATTCAATGACGTTGTCCCCATAAAGAGTGCTTAATGAGTCTTTTAAAGTCCTAGAGGCAACTTATTCATTTTTAATAAGGGTTCCTTTGACTTGATTTCAATCTGCCTGAAAACTTTTTTACTACACAAGTTCATCTAATTAATATGCTTGTAGAACGCTCTTAGGGATAATTAGGGATGAACCGGTAAAACTGATGAGAGCAATAATAGTTCTGATTTTCTTTATGGTGTATTAAAAATGAAATCCCATAACTATGAGAAGACTACTGTATATACATTCCCCTCCCATGGCTCTGCATTAATATATAACCTCATTAAAAGTCCAACAAACTGCAGCAGCCGCATTACTCGGCTCACGCATTAGCAATTAAAGGGAACTTGGAAACTCCAGAGAGCTGAATGGAAATGGGTTTGTTGGCCTGAGGGGTTATCAGAAATCAATAAACAATATATTTTCCTGGTCACATGGGGGCACTTTATAATAAGTCAGGGATTGATTAATTTTCTGCTGGTCCAGCAAGAACGTTGGAATATTATTATGGCGTTTGGTCTGACTGTAGATAAAGTAGTTGCAATTTGCAAGTGATAGCACCGGGGTTTTGCCATTAAGGAATAGAATTGGTGTTGGGAAACTTTAGTGTCACAGTGGATCCCAAAGATTCTGGGTAAAAAACAATGTGAATTGTGTCGAGAACTGCACTCTACACTGCCCTTGTGGTCACCCATGACTCTTATTGGTATCGATATAGTTGTAATACTCTAAATTCATGATTTTAGCTTTTTTTTGTTACAGGGCAATACTTCCCTCTAGTGGTGACACAAAAAAATACACAGGAACCAGATATTGATGTGAGCATGAAATTTCTCATTAAACACAAAGCATTTTAAGGATTGTTAATTGTACGGGGCAGGAAGTTACTTTATGTGCATGAGCAGATTGCATGTTATAAGGCATATAATAAAGAGACCTCTCCTCTGGATAATTGAAGTCTCATTTGCTAATGTAGCTGCTATATCACTGTAGTCCTACCCTATGGTAAAGGTTGTTTGGTGAAGCACTGCACTTGCTCACTTGCACTGACTAACACACCTGGGGTAATCTTTGGCATGATTATTATCTATCACTGGGTCCATGCCAGGGTCAGAACTAGGGGTAGGAAGATACACATGCCTAGGGTACAATGATAGGGGAGGCTCTAGGCACTTAGTTCTTCTGTCTGCACACCCCAATTCCAAGCCCTCAAGGCCTGTGCACTCTGTATGATCCTCTCCGCTGTTTGTTACTTCTGCCTCCTCCCCAGGGAATCGCCACGGTCAGGCTGGGGTGTCTTGGGCACACCTGGGCTGATACGTCAAGGGCCCTCCTGGTGAACTCAAGGGCCCTCGCTCCATTCCCCCACGTACATGTGTGTGTGTGTCCACTCCATACCCTTTTCTTTCCTCCTCCTTAACTTGGGCTGGGGAGTGCCTTAGGCAACATGGTTGGCCATCTCAACAAAACACACCCCACCCCTGTGAGCTTGAGTGCCAGTGTAGAGTGCAGTGGAAATTGGCGTTGGTCTCCTGTACTGAGGCGAGGGTTACCACCTCAGCAATATTCAATAATATTCTATTATATTATTTTATCCAATAGTAAAACTCACCAGGTGCACATGCCCCAGACCTTCAGCTCAAGGGAGGTTCCAGAAACTTTACACAATATGTAATAGGCTGGTACAAACTGGACCGACATGTTCAAAGTGGTGCAGATAAAAGAATCATTTATTTAATGAAAAAACATCTCAAAACAGAGCAAGCCTAGCTTATTGTGTAAAGTTTAAGGTTACCACTTTTCCGGTTTTGGCAGGTTAAAAAAAACGGATGAAATCTCCCCATCTGCTCATCACTTGTAGTCATAGCCTCACCCCCAACATCATGGTCCGTCCCCAAACATCACAGAACTGCCCATAAACATCACTCGACGGCACCCTGATGTCACTAACCTGCCCACTGATTTGGGAGTCTTCCCCCTTTGATTTAAATTAGGACAAAGGTGGCAAACAGAGGTGGGTGATGCCCGGGCACCCTAGGCAACCCAGCAGGCCAGCCCCCCTTCCCCCGGTTGCACACGTATGTGTGGTGACGTCACTCATGCATTTGTACATCCGGAGTGGCAGATGAGTCCGGTCTAGGGGTAGGCGGAAGAGGTACCTGCCCAGCACCCCCCAAACCTTAGACAGCTGCCTCTTCTGCCTACCCCAAGTTCCGGCAACCATATGGTTATTGACTGGGGTTTCCTGAGCAGTAGAAGGGAATAACCCCTTTAGGTCTGCTATATTAGTCTATGACAGTTTACAGTAGCCCCTCTGTAATGGACAGGGCCCTTATTTCTCCATGTTTATTTCTATGCCACTGGTCTGTACCATATTTTGATGTAATTAACAGGGACTATGCGGTTTTCTCTCTCTCTCTCTCTCTCTGAATCAATAACAAAATCCATATCATTTCTACAGAGAACCCCGCAAAGTAGTCCTGCACAAAGGGTCCACAGGACTTGGTTTTAACATTGTTGGAGGAGAAGATGGAGAAGGGATCTTTATCTCCTTCATCCTCGCAGGGGGACCAGCGGATCTGAGCGGGGAGCTCCAAAGGGGAGACCAAATCATTTCAGTAGGTATCGAGACTCGCTGAATAATGAACCTTGATAACTGTACAGATCATTTAGATTCAGTCTAGTACTTATGGAACATTCTGCTTACTCTTTTGTCTTCATTTCAGACTCCCATACTGATTTCTATTGACAATGGCCCTAAATGACCTTCTTTTTAGCCTAACTTTTCTGGTTTACTCCTGTGGGCCCTACAGGACACTGTGCATTGTCCCTAGGTGTATTGTGCTGGAGTGAATACACTCACACTTAAAGGAAACGAGTTGGCCACAAACTGGAAGGAACATTGAGGGTAAATGTGGGTGACTGAGGATCTGGAATTTAAGATGCACAGGGCTGGTGGTTGTGAGAAGTGATATGGCAGTCCTTTAGATTAGGGACCCATGGATGGTGGCAAAGTGGACCCCATATTACCTTCAGACAGTGGCAAAAAGGACCTTTAAGTGCCCTAAAATCTGCTTTGCCAGTATGCCAAGCCATTAAAAAAAAGAAATGTGGCCCCTTCTTTTGTAAATCTGGCCCTAAAAATAATACAAAGATTACCCAAATATTTTGTTATAACATAGTGATGTAGATTACCATTCTTTTACCTAGGTACATTCTACTCAACCTCTAGTAACATAGTAAAAAAAACTGTAACAAAAATTCCTTCTGAATATTTACCCAGAACCTCTTTCTTTTAATCAGAATGGGTGACCTCTTGTCAGCTGGAAGGACCTACTGGCAAAGCATTAGAGAGATTATTATATGATCTCATTATATATTTATATATAGTGATCATATCCCCTTATATATTTATATATAGTGATCATATCCCCCTTATATATTTATATATAGTGATCATATCCCCTTATATATTTATATATAGTGATCATATTCCCTTATATATTTATATATAGTGATCATATCCCCCTTATATATTTATATATAGTGATCATATCCCCCTTATATATTTATATATAGTGATCATATCCCCCTTCTATATTTATATATAGTGATCATATCCCCCTTCTATATTTATATATAGTGATCATATCCCCTTATATATTTATATATAGTGATCATATTCCCTTATATATTTATATATAGTGATCATATCCCCCTTATATATTTATATATAGTGATCATATCCCCCTTATATATTTATATATAGTGATCATATCCCCTTATATATTTATATATAGTGATCATATCCCCTTATATATTTATATATAGTGATCATATCCCCCTTATATATTTATATATAGTGATTATATCCCCCTTATATATTTATATATAGTGATCATATCCCCTTATATATTTATATATAGTGATCATATCCCCTTATATATTTATATATAGTGATCATATCCCCTTATATATTTATATATAGTGATCATATCCCCTTATATATTTATATATAGTGATCATATCCCCCTTAACTGTCTCTTCTCCAGTGTAAACAATCCCAACTTGTCTTTCCCCATAACTGATCCCTTCCATTCCCTTTATCAGCTTAGTTGCTCCTCTTTGGACCCTCTTTAATTCAATTATATCCCATTTCAGTCCTGGAGACCAAAACTGCACAGTATATTATAGACGGGGCCTTTCCCTAGATGATGAAGAGCAAAGCAACATCTTCTCGTTAACTAAGATTACAGATATGTATAAACTCTTGTTCTCATCAAGTTTCAGTACAGTGAGCATCTAGAGGATCTTGTACATGAGCATTTATCGACGCTGTCATTTTAATGTTCAAGATCTGTCCCTGGAAATGTCAGAGGTTTTGAATTAAAGGCACACAAGTATTGGAGCATTTTATGACTAGAATGGTTTCTTGCTCTCTCTGTCCATGACTGTGTAGGACTACAGTTTATCTCAGAGCCACTGGATGGCAGTAAAGCTCTTGGAATAACCACAGTCTCATCGTTATACCTACAGAATACGTTTCTGCAAATCTTTCCATATAGGGTGAGAATCTCTGCAGCATTGGAAGTCAGATATTAAGATTGAATAATATGTAGATATATGTATAGATGCAAATCAACAAAAGAGCTGAGAGAAAGCAAACGAAGAGGCAGAACTTGCTGCTAAGTGCTCTTTATTGCACACAACATGTTTCGGGCCCAAAGCCCTTTATCAAGTGTGCTTTGGGCCCGAAACATGTTGTGTGCAATAAAGAGCACTTAGCAGCAAGTTCTGCCTCTTCGTTTGCTTTCTCTCAGCTCTTTTGTTGATTTGCATATATCCTACACCTGGAGCGGGGGTGCCTTGCTGAGATTGAGAGCATAGCTGCCAGTTCCCCAGTCATCCTGTTTTATTGTTCAGATATATGTATAGATAACAGTAGAGGAGTAAATGCAGAGATGCTCCATGTCCATTTATGAAAGCTAGTTGGTTCCCATTTCTCTATCACCAATGGAAACGTTTTCCACAAAACGTGCTAATTTGGAATGGTGAAGGGTTTTGGAATAAGATTTGTTAAATGCAAGTTGCTGGGCTGGAAATTAGTGGCGTACGTCGTGATTCATTTTCGAGAAGCGCCCCTTGATTAACCAGTTGGAAACATGCAGGACTACCAACTGACAGCTGCAGGGAGAGGCAATCAGGTGATGGTTCTTACACTTGCAAGTAATGGTGTAGCTCCACCCACTGTCCTCATCATGGCCACCTACATATCAAGGTGGCAAGGAAGAAAGTAGAGATGAGATATTACATTTTGACTGTATTTTTGATCTGAAGAAACTGCCACTATTGTTCTAATTCATATATATATATATAATCCCCCGGAACTACCAAAATGAATTTAGCGTGAACTTTAATTCAGGCCTGTCCTTCCTAAATCCAGAATCTCCTGGCTGTACACATGGGAATGCGGTGGAGCTGGGGGAATGGTAAGGGTTTAGCAAGCCATGGTTGGAGAAGTCACTTCCAGGACGTTGACTTCTTAGTGTACTGGGTCTGTTAGGAGTGAAGTTCTAAAACCAGCAACCAGACAGCTGACAGTTTCCATCAAATGTAACCCTTTTGACCCAGTCCTCATTACTTTGCATCACAAACTTGCAGAGGCATTCTGGGTATTGTAGTTTGCACTGAAGTCTAGATGAACATGGTCTACTAAGCCAGTCCTGAAGCCTTTTGCTCATCCATTGAGTGATGCACCACAAGACTGACAGACCCCTAATCCAGGGCTTCCGTAGATGAGCATCTGCAGATAATTTGCTTCACTGCCTCCCAAATATAAACCTATTATTTTATCATTTACCCTGCTCGCTCTTATCTCTTTCAGCCTCTTGGCTGCATATTTATTTTGAATCCAACGTAAGTGCGAGGCCTTTGGAAGCACAGCTTTGTTGGCAGGGAAATCACTGTGATTATCTGCCCATAAAAAACACATTACAAAGAATTTGGCCAAAATGACTCCCTGCTCGGTTATATTAATGTTGGATTAGAGAACTGCAATCAGGAGCAATTCAAGAGTCCTCTGCAATTTTAGAGCCCTGCATGGTTAAACTTTCCATTTGCTAATCTGTAGTGAGCCACCAGGCAGGTGTTTGTGTGAGTAATGGGCCGAAATGGCCGTGTGTAAACTGCTAATATTCCTGCTCAGAAGGTTTGGGGATGTGTTCATCAACTTGTAGGTTGCACCTAGTGATACGGAAATTCACTTTCCAGAGACCACAGGAGGTTAAAAGGTAAAGTTTATTAGACGCAAGCTGCGTGGATTCTGAACCCACCAAGAGTCAGAATACGGAACAAAAGAGTCACAGGATGTTTATAGACTTTTCATAGACGTTATTGGCCGTTTTTTTTTACCCAGGGGACCTTGTATTCTTATTTGGGTTTATAGTATGAACCTCTGTTCTGAAAATGATGGGTGACATTTGCTCATGTTCCCACCTAGGGAGCCTTCGCTACCAGTTTGTATAGTGTGGAACAAGTAACTGGAAACGCGGACATAGTCTATATATTTTTAGGGTTTCAGACTTAAGATGGCCCAATTTCCCAGGCAAAGCACTATTTCCTATAGTGACACTGTGACTAATAAATATTAAGAGAGCATGTATGTAAATGACATGGGACCTTCTGTTTGCTTTTCTCTCCCAGGTGAATGGCATAGACCTTCGTGGTGCATCCCATGAGCAGGCCGCTGCCGCACTGAAAGGGGCAGGCCAGACAGTGACAATTGTAGCCCAATATCAGCCAGAAGGTAAGAGATGCCCCTACATAAGTACAGAATCTTTCTGAGATGACCTTCATTTGTGTGGAACCCAAGGTTTGTTCTATATGGGTTGATCTTCTCCTTTCTCCAGCTCTGCAGTAAAGCAGTAGTAATCAGTTTGTTTATTGTCTTTGCCCTTCAGTTTTGATTACTGCCAAAGCTTCGCAGTTGGAGTTGAGATCAGGGCTTTGGCTGGGCCATTGCCTTTGAGTTCCTAAGATGTTCCAATATTACATTGTCATTGTGTTTGGGATTGTTGTCCTCCTACAACTTTTATGACTAGTCCTTGTTGATGTAATATTTGTGACAAATGCTGGACAGATCTCAGACATGCACTGTGGTCTTTTTTTTTTTTTTAACTGAAATGTTTTATTGATTTTCCAAAGAAAAATTCAACATGTTATTGCATGAGTTCAGTTACAGAGAATCATAAGATATCATATTAAGGTCAAATCGTGGCTTAAAGTGCAGTAAAATAACATGAATTAAAATGAAAACACTGAGGTCTTTTTTTGAGGTCTAGCTTTGTGGGTAGATACTGGAGGCAAGAGCAGTGGGTTTTTCACCTATAATGGGATGTGCAATGTTTTAAAAATTACTATTCAACAGCAATCTGGAGTGGCTACTCTTGGTGGCTCAGCGGACTCTTTTAGGGGTTTGGTTCCAAAAGGAATACAGTTGCCCACCAAAGTATTTAATCTCAGTAGAACCTTCAAAATTCTCCAGTGGACAAAAATATGTTGTAGGCAAACTCCACTGTTCTTTTGAGATGGCCCAACCCACTCTTCCAGGGAATAAATAAGTCATATGTCCCAAAACATAGTGAAACAATATTATCGGCACAGTTTTTATGCATGTATTAAGTTACAAGATAGCCAATCCCCTCACATGTTTGTGGTTACACCTACCCATTACATAATTGCTTCATTGACAATGTCTTCTTTTTGGTTACCCTCAACAGAGTTTGCTTGAAATTGGTGATTAATCTGTAATGGCATACCCCAAACTGCTGACCTGGGGTATGTGGGTATTTCCATTGCTAAACACTAAAAGAAATTCCTATTCCAGTTTTATGTCTAGCCAATCAAAAAAGAACATGTACTGTGTATAGACAGGAACTAAGGAATCTGTGGATGCTGCTATTAAATTTAGGAGGGAGGCATCTGCTTCTTTGTCTCACCACAATATCCACAGACCAGGTTAACATCAGCTTTTATTCGTTGACTCCCTCTAGTCTGCCATTTGTTGTCCCCAGGGGGATCTGGTGTAATCCCTAGCAGTGTTGGACTGGAGTTTCTTGGTCCCCCGGACACCTAACCACAAAGATCCCTCACAGCAGCCAACCATCCCACATCTTCTCCCCTGTGCATTGTACCTCCTGCTCCTGTCAGACACTGGCTTCTGCCCTGCACATCCTGAACAGGCAGTGGGTCAGGTGTGGAGGGGCTGATTGAAGCCATGGCCCACCTGGATTTCTCCTGGCAGACGAGTCTGACCCTGATCCCTTGGGAGTAAATTTCAGCAAACAAAATGTCTGACAAGTGAACCCTGTGTGCAATCTCTGTTGGTGCTGAATGCCAAGGGGAGACACATACTCAACATTAAAGCTTCTTTTTATGAGAAGGTAAGCAGGGACCTTGACTCTGGGATGGAAGTGGATGTGATTTACTTAGACTTTGCTAAAGCATTTGATACAGTGCCACACAGAAGGTTACTGGTTAAATGAAGGAATGTTGGCCTGGAACATAGTATTTGTACCTGGATAGAGAACTGGCTAAAAGATAGACTACAAAGAGTGGTGGTAAATGGAACCTTTTCTAATTGGACCAGTGTTGTTAGTGGAGTACCGCAGGGCTCTGTACTAGGTCCCTTGCTTTTCAACTTGTTTATTAATGACCTGGAGGTGGCCATTGAAAGTACTGTTTCTATTTTTGCAGATGAGACTAAATTGTGCAGAACTATAGGTTCCATGCAGGATGCTGCCACTTTGCACAGTGATTTGTCTAAACTGGGAAACTGGGCAGCAAACTGGAAAATGAGGTTCAATGTTGATAAATGCAGGTTATGCACTTTGGCAAAAATAATATAAATGCAAGTTATACACTAAATGGCAGTGTGTTGGGAGTTTCCTTAAATGAGAAGGATCTTGGGGTCTTTGTAGATAACAAGTTGTCTAATTCTGGGCAGTGTCATTCTGTGGCTACTAAAGCAAATAAAGTTCTTGATAAAAAAGGGCATTAACTCAAGGGATGAAACATAATTGTGTCCCTTTATAGGTCCCTGGTGAGGCCTCATCTGGAGTATGGGGGCAGTTTTGGACTCCAGTCCTTAAGAGGGATATAAATGAGCTGGAGAGAGTGCAGAGACTAAGTGCAACTAAACTGGTTAGAGGGAGGGAAGAGTTAAATTATGAGGGGAGACTGACAAGGCTGGGGTTGTTTTCTCTGGAAAAAAGGCGCTTGTGAGGGGACATGATTAGACTTTACAAGTACATTAGAGGACATTATAGACAAATAGCAGGGGACCTTTTTACCCATAAAGAGAATCACGTACCAGAGGCCTCCCCTTCAGACTAGAGGAAAAGAAGTTTCATTTAAAGGAACAGAGTAGGGGGTTCATCACAGTGAGGACAGTGAGGTTGGGGAATGCACTGCCGGGTGATGATTCAGTTAATGACTATAAGAGGGACTTGGAGGATTTCTTGGACAGACATAATACAAAGGCTATTGTGATACTAAACTCTATAGTTAGTATAGATATGGGTATATATCATTTATGTGACAGTAGGGAGGGGTGTGTGTATGGGGCTGGGTTTTCATTTGGAGGGGTTGAACTTGATGGACTTTTTTCAACCCGTTTTAACTACAGTATGTAACATCTCATAGCTTCATACCCAATCTAGGCCCAATGAATGTGTTCAGTTTATCAACCATCTGCCCATCAGCTATTGGAAATTATCACACACTGGCAATGAATAGGTGGGAAAAACACTAAAATAATGTTGTGTAGCAACAAATGCCCATTGCATGCAGAAATGATGTGCCTTTTATGATGTGCAGCAGCCCCAGGGAATTGACAGAAAATGTCTCCAAATTTCTGCACCCCCCTGGTGTATGTTTCTCCAGAGGTTTTGCTCCTAGTTTTATTTCCATTATTAATATAAATATTCATTTAGCGTTTGGGTTATATTCAGTTTAGTTTTATCGATGGGAGTAAGATTTAGTTTTCAGAGAGAACCCTTAGAGATGTGTGAGAACTGAGGGAACTGCAGAGAGCGCTCTCGGTCCTTCCATCTCAAGGCACTTAATTAAATGAGACTGATAAACACCAGAGGCCAATAAAGAACTCACCAGTCTGAATTTCTGCAAGGAAGCAGTAAAATAGTTTTTTTCATTGATTTTAACCCCATGCCTGTCCAGCCTCCCTATAAGAACTGTGTTCCTCTGAAAGTATAAACAGTTCAACATTGTTTTCTTTTCTGACGGCAGCGCTTTCTGTCTACTGGAGGAACCCTGACAATCACTTCTTTCCTCTGGGTGTATTATACTATAATGAGGGCTCTCTCTCACTTTATACTGGTGGTGGGAGTAAAGAAGAGATAGCCAATGTTAAGTTAAAGAAGAATAGCTATTGGGAGAGCAAGATGTCCATGGTAGTTAGTAAGAAGCTTCAGCATGGTCAGTTTGCTGGAAACGTCAGCAGTGTGGGACTCGGGGTCCCAGGCCCTCACACCCCCACCAGGCAACCCCGGTGTTACCTGCCCCAACTCCAAGTCCCCCAGTCCAACTGCAACCTCCCATATGTCCCCCCCACGGGTGCAGCCCCAACCCCCCCTACACCTCCCACCTTCACATACCTTAATTCAGGGGTCCACCACCTTTTTTACCCGTGAGCCACATTCAACTGTAAGAAGATTTAGGGAGCAACAGAGGCATAAACAAAAGTTCTCGGGGGGAAAACAAGGGCTGTGATTGGCCATATGGTAGCCCCTATGTAGATTGGCAGCCTATAGGAGGCTCTGTTTGGCAGTACATATAGTTTTTATGCAACTGAAACTTGCCTCATAAATAAGCACTTGTTTTGAGGCCATTGAGAGCAACATCATAGGGGAAGGAGAGCAAAATGTTGTTCCCAAGCCACTGGTTGGAGATCCCTGCCTTAATACCTCTTCTTGAGGCAGAGCAGGGTGCAGTGCACAAGATTTTAAAAGCTGAGCAGGTCGCGGGACCCAACAGGTTTTTAGCCAGTTTCCCGCTGGCCCAGTCCAACCCTGAAAGTCATTCAGTTAAAGAAGATCCACTGTTGTGGCCTCCTACCCTCGCCTTAACTGTAGTGAAATAAACCCCCCTAGAATAGCCCTACCAATCTTGAAAATGCAGATTTAGTGGCGGCCACCATGACAGGTCGGTTGTCTGTTGTATTGTGTTTTCTTCTTGAAAAGGTCTACCAGCTTCTGATTTTTTTGGGAACATTGAGACATTGGGATTTTAAAAGTTCATTATGATGCTTCATTTATTTAGAGGGCATTCAATCGCTCACCCATTGAGCTTGCCATCTAATCACACACACCACCATTGTCTTTAAGTCGTCTTTAAGACTCAATAATCTGTATTCCAGAGAAATAATGGAGATCCAGAACCACACAAGCGCAAGAGTAATGTACACTCCCTATTCATTATTTCCTCTATTTATTTTCTATCTTCGCTTTCCTTATACAAATTAAAGCTGTTATTATCGTGCTATAATATATAATGTATTCATTTAAACTCTTACCTTATATACACGATTGTCTTTGATTCCACCCAACCCTTTTGGCATGTGGTTTCCTAGAAGAGAATGTGCAGTGGTGAATGAAAAGTACTGGTAGGATTATAGAGCACTTCATGAGTCGTTGCTGCCTGAGCCTACGTTCCTTCTTTCTACTGAGGGTGTAACTGTAACTGAAAGAAGGACTGGCTGCCTCTCTCTCTCTCAAAGAGGTTGAAGGAACCTCTGCAGTCATATCATGTTCCCACCAAGCAGGATGGATTTATAATCCAGCTCTTTATCTCTTCTAATGAAAGCAATCAGTATGGCTGGGATTCTGAAGAACTGCAGTCCTATTTTCTTCCCACCAGATGGGAAGTATATGAATTCCTTCAGGGAACATGATACGACTGCAGAACTTTCCTTAAATTGATCATTAAAAATAAATGACTGGCAACTTTACATGTGGAACAATTGTTTGGAGTCTATGAGTCTGTTTTAAACACAAGCAACATATACTTCAGGTATACGAACCCATGGCAACCATTTTCTATTTTCTGTTTGCATTGACATCAATGAGGGCATTTGGTGAGGGTTCTCTGAAATACATTCATCTTATATACTCATCAAAATTACAAGTGGGTGCAAACTGGAATTTCAATCCTAAATATATGTGGGAAACCAAACCTCGTTAGGGTGAGAAGGACAGAAAGGAGCCCGTCACAAGCAATAATATGCAAAGTGAAGCCTTCTGAAATCAGGTATTTACTTGCCTCATGCCATACACACAGCACTGCCCAGATACCAAAAATTAGAGTTTTAATTCTCCAATCATGGGTGGAGACATGCAAATCACTCCTTTATGTCCCTTTGGCCAACTATTCTCATTTTTGGTATCTGGGCAGTGTTGTGTGTATGGCATGAGTCAAGTAAATGACTTCTGATTTTAGAAGGCTTCACTTTGCAATCCTAAATCTACAATGCATGGGTCCTAGGATTGGATGTTATCTTAGTGTATCAACTCAACTCATGTAGTTTGATGGAGCTTAGGCTGCTCAGCTACATAGGTCTATTTTGCATAGTTTTCAATTGTGGGTTCATGTACTATATGTCAATATTGAGGCTATTTTACCTCTCCTTCTTCCTTTATCCCAGTGAAGCTCCTAACTGTAAAGTTGGCCATACACAGGCAGATTTAGAGCTGCCAATATAGGTCCTTTAGACCAATTAGGCAGCTTATCTGCCCATGTGTGGGGGCATCCGAGTGGTCTCTATATCTGGCCAAGAATCGTCCTGATATCATTTGGGCAGATTTTATTTTTCCTACGATCAAGGACCACATTGGATAGTTGATGGTTAGATAAACCACTTTAAGAACGGTTCCTTATTCCATAATTATCATGCGCGTGTATGGAGTGCACCTATAGATACCTATCAGATCAGGAATTGAACAAGTTTGAAAATTGAATCTGCTGATGCACCATATTTAGCATTTTTGCTGTTCCAATCATGAATGCTCTTTGAATGAATGATTGGAACAATGGCACGGCAGCGGTGCCTTGTGGGGCCCCTAGTACATATCATGGGTAGTCCATTGTTGAGCAAATCTGATAACCAGTTTAGACCTTTACATTGCCTGTACAGAGGTCAAAATATATTGCTGACTCAGCCCCTTCTGACTAAGGCAGCAGCTTTTTGGCTCACCAACACCACAGATGCCGTGATTGATATCTCATAAGGGCTTGATCAGATATTGACTGGAATGACTGAAAAAAGTCCATCTGGACAGGGTCCTATTGGGTCATGGAAGTGTCCCTCTTCCAATGGGTATGAATGCAGCAACAATATGATTTCTAGCCTAAGGTAGACAATATCAGATAAGTACAACCTGTCCCACTACTTGGTTGGCAACTATCTATTTGTATGTTCGGCCAGTCAAGTGGTTGTACAGCTTATCTGTGAGGGTACAATCTACTATAGGATCTACATAGGATATACAAGTAGAAAAAGCAGGAATTGCCCCCATGGCTAGCAATGGAAGCCAAGAGAACTCTCAATGCAAAGATGCTGAGAAGACCCAGACGAAGACTAAAAACAGTATATTTGTAGAGCTTAATAAATAACAAGAGTCATTTCCATCAACCTGCTGCACATGTAATAATGACCTTACCTGCCAACATTCCTTATAATAACAAGCTGGAGGCTTTACTGCCTTTCCACTTAAGAATGATTCCCTTTCACACTGTGCTTCGCCTTCTGTTTAATAACCCCTCGTCATTTCTGTTTCATGCACAGAAGGTAAATTGCATTTCGGCTGGAATTCTTTATTATACCGACTTCTTCACTGACCAAAGCAAATAAAACAGTCTGATGTGATGTCACTGGGAACAAACAATCCACTTGTGACATTTAATATACATGTGTTTGTGCCATGGAGACAAAAACGAGACAGACGAGGCTGATAGAATAATGTGAGTCGGTTGTAGATCATAGAGAAAGGAGCCAAAGGTTCAGCGTGCAGAATATAAGTAACTTGCCTTTTAATATAGACATGTTTCATATTGTTCCTTCTGCGGTCTTGTTTTTGAGGGGGCCGATTGGGGGAGATATTACCAAATGAACGTGACCTAATTTAATTCACCTAGGGGCATATTTATCAAAGAGTGAACAGACGGTATATTAGAGAAGAAGTCCACAGCTCTATTAGCCTCTGGTGAAAACTGTTCACCTTTTGATAAATATCCCTTCCAGATTTCACAAGCAGCTGGCTTTTGCTGATAAAAGCATTAAAATAGTCATGTTTGTCTTGTCTCAGGTAGCCCTTTTAGGAATATCAAGACCTTTAACTGTCTGCAGTACTCACTGTTTTCTATAACTTCCTAGTTTTATATACAGAGCCACCATTGGCTCTCCAGAAGGTGCAGTAGCTGTGAAGGACATTCTGGTTTCAAGCTACAATAAGGCTATTCTTAAAATGATATCCCTGAGCTCTATGTTGTTATTCTTTGGAGGGTGATAAGAGGGAAATGGGATTTACAATTTCACACCTCCCTGCAACCTAGATTTGCCACATGATGTTTCTCTGGATCAAGGCACTGTAGATGGGACTAACTGGGCCACTGCAGGGGAAATTTAAGAGGTAATCCTAGATGGTGGGGACAGATCTGTGAACAGGTTTCCATGGTGTGGTGCTCAAATGGGTAACAGGGACAGGTGTTAAGCTTAAGCATTAAAATCTTGCATTGCCATACCACGATGTTTCTCTTGATTAGTAGACTGACACTTTGGATGGGGTTTACTAAGCCACATTTAAGAGGTAATCCTAGAGGGTGGGGATGGATTTGTGAGCAACTTTCCATGGTGTCCATGGTCCTGAAATGGGACTGGTCCCTGGAAAATAGGGACAGGTTTGAACCACCCTTCCATTGCCATACCACCATCTTTCTCTTGACCAGTAGTCTGGCACATTGGATGGGGTTAACTGAACCACTGGAGGGGAGATTTAAGAAGGTGGGGATGTATTTGTGAACAGCTTTCCAGGTTGTTGAGGATCCTGAAATGGGACAGGTCCCTGGGAAACAAGGTCAGGTGTAAACCTTAAGCAATACCATGATGCTGATGGGGGCATTTTGAGGAAGCATGGGTTTACCTGCTGTTTAATAGTAAGCTATAGTAGCAGTCTATCAAAAGGGTGCTGCCCATTGTAGCTCAACAACAGTTGGGGGGCAAATGCCCTTTCTGCTTTGCCCTAGGTGTTATCAACAACATTTCCTTTTGCGCGTTCTTCCATCCAAACTACGGATGTTGTTGTGTTACCAATGATGGTACATAGTTGTTTTCAAGCAGAGATCATTACAGCATTTCCTTTCATATAATCACGACAAACTCTTTTGAATACATGCCAGGGATGAGCTTTTGATTTAGATAAAAGATATGATAAACGTTGAAATTAGAATTACTGCTTTGGAAGATGAGAAACTGGTGGTGCCAAATGGAACCCTTTGCTAAACCTCTTTTCCAAAGCACAAAGAATGACACAAATCATTCTTTCGGTTTATCTTTGGTTGAACCAACTGATTGAAAGAACCCTACTTTTGATTGGACCTGCTGTTTGATTGCACCAACTCATTGATGGAAAAACTGAAAAATGATGGGTTTCAGGTGATGACAATGGTAGAGACTATTTTAAGCACCTGTCAAGCTGCCAACAGCTGTAGGCCATAGTCTTATGGTTCTCATTTAATGGTTCCTGTGGCACTGACTGGGAGAAACATTTGGAATATTTCCATAAAATTGAAGGAGGACCACCTAGTGCATGAACTTTGGATCACCAATTTTACCAGCTGGTTTGGTCTTTTTAAGACAACAAACAATGGTTTGGAGCAAATGTCAGGGTGTATTTAATGTCTGTGATCTTTATGATGTGTTAAGGTTATTTGTCGAATTTGTTCTGTTATCCTAGAGCAGTGGTCCCCAACCAGTGGCTCGTGAGCAACATGTTGCTCAGCGACCTCTTGGGTGTTGCTCACAGTGGCCTCATAACAGGTGATTGTTTTTGAATTCCTTACCTGGAAACCGATTTTGGTTAAATAAAAAACAGGTGTACTGCCAAACAGAGCCTCCTATAGGCTGCCAGTCCACATAAGGGCTACCAAATAGCCAATCACAGCCCTTATTTGGCATCCCCACAAACTTTTTGCTTGTTTGTGTTGCTCCCCAACTGTCTTTACAATTGAATGTGAAAAAAAGGTTCGGGAACCCTGTCCTAGACACATCTGGGTAGCTACGTACTCTTATTTATTGGTTTCTAAATTTGAATGAAAGCTCCTTAGTGCTAAACTAAACATAAACCCCCAACACAAATAAATATAAAATTTCTCAGAGCCCTCTTCCGGGCACTTTTGCAAGCTACAATTATTTTTTTTTTCTAGTTTTTAAGATATTTGTAGTTTTTATAATGCTCATAAAATAATTTTGAAACAGCAGCACCAAATGGAGATAGTCGGTAGAAAATTAAACTAGTGAGAAAAGAAAAGTCTTGTGATGTTGCTCTGCTTAGAACCGAGTCCCAAAATGTATCATGATATTTTGGTAGATTTTAGGGAGTGATAGGGGCAGTAACTGCCTTGGTTGCAGAGTTTCAGAGAGATACAGAGATAAAGTGAGAGTCTAATTTTTCATTCTATCACAAAAAAGTCATAGAGTTATTTATATATGATTTTCCTTGGGTGTTTACATTGGTGGCTCTGGTCACACAAGACGAGGTTAAGCTTCAATGCTATCATTAAACTAACTGCATTTATAGTAAGAACAATTCTTAGGGGACACAGTAAAAACTGGTGTGCAATAGCTGTGCAATATGTCAGTATATTATCTCTACCCACTTGTAGTAAGGACTCAACACGTCAGTCTGATTGTAGTCAAACCTAATAGAAACCAACGTATGAGAATTCTGTGCAACCAACTGGACTTGCATCAGTTGCTTCTGCTTCCTCTGCAGACTGTCTGTGGTGTGAACTTATCATTAGTGGGTTATTTAACATCAAGCACAGTGATTGGTCCCTTTCTTAGAACCAACAGCAACCAATAAGATCCCATCTGTTGAACAAGAACAGCAGCCCACTAAATACCATGTATAGCAGACCTAGAGCAAATCCTATAATTACCTGCCCCATTAGTTTTTATATCCATGCTGCTTGCCTGGTGCAAGTTGTAGTGATGATTGGTTGACGCTATTCATTAAGGGCTTCATCCAATATTCATTTTCAAAAGTGATGGGTGAAAATTTTCACCAGGTAAAAATAAAACACCCGCAGACTCTAATGTATTGTGTGCTAGAAAGTCATTGTGGAAAGACGCCCTTTGATTTCAACACGTTTTGCACATTTTACAGCGAAAGTGAAACAGGACAGACTCGCCCATCACTAATTGTAAAGTATAAATAGAGAATTTATGCATTTGACTAGTGATGGACGAATAAATTCGCCTGACACGAATTCGCAGTGAATCTCTGTGTTTCGCAGCGGGCGTCAACACTATTCTGACGGCCATTGACTTTTACGCCAGCATCAAAATTGACACGAGCGACTGTTTCGTCGATTTCTGTTTTTCACATTTTTTTCACATTTTTTTTTGATGTTCACAATTTTTTTCGTGAAACTTTCTGATTTTCGCCATTTTATTGGTGTGGCCCTCAGATGGGCTTCCCCAATCAATATCGGCCAGATGTCAATTTAAAAGTCCCGTCAGATCGAGAACTGCATCGGTTAGTTGATGCGGTCCTCAATCTGACCGCCCGTATTCTCCTCGTTGTGCGATCGTTGGACCCTAGGGCCCTCGATCAGATCAGCCCAATATTGGCCACCTCAAGGTGAGCATATCAAGGAGTAGTAATAGGCAATCATTTTTTGCCGCAAAAATAATAACCATAGACTCCAATAGGTGGAGTCCAATCTGCAAAAGAAATTTGACGCCCATAGTCTTCAATGAATTTTGGGTAAGCAAAATGGGTCAGAATCACTATCGGGCAAAGATCCGCTTGTTGGCTCTTATTTATAGCCAGCTTTAGGTAGAGGTGCCTGCCTGGACCATCATGGCCCTGCCCTCAACCACACCCCCATTCCTCCTAGTCCCACCCCTTGCCCGCTCCACTGCTCCGGAAGGATATTGGAGAACTTTAGGTGTCAATTCTATGCATTTCAATGGAGTGGGTACAAATTTGGGAGCAAATTATTGACAGTAGGTGACAGACCTCTGTTACTGTTGGTAACCAGTTGAGATGGGTTCATTCTGGGAGACTCCTGAGATTGCTTAACGCATTTCTCCTTGGGCCACAGCAGCCACTGCAACACCGCCAGGGTTGGACTGGCCCATTGGGACGGTGGGATACCAGGAATAATTCCAGTCAACAAATGACAAGCCAGTCAAATTCAGAAAGCTTGAGACAAAATCAAAGATGGCCACTGATTTCAATGTGGCAGTGGCTGGGTTGTGGCCACGAGTAGCCCAATCTGACACTGAGCACAGTAGCCCTCTAGACTGGTTACATAGGAGGAGAACCATGGGGTATATTTGCCCCCAGGGCCGGAACTAGGGGTAGGCAGAGTAGGCATGTGCCTAGGGCGCAATACTGGAGGGGCGCCAGGCACGCACCTTCTCTGCCACTGCTATCCCCTAGTCCGGTCCCTGCTGTGGCTGACGTGCGTGTTTGCGCGAAAAACGAAAGTATTTTTTTCGCGCATGCGCACTTGTGTCTTTTCGCTCATGCGCACTAGCGTATTGGGCGCTTTGCCGGGCCAGGCTGCCTAGGGCACCTGCCTGCTTTGGCCCGGCACTGTTTGCCCCCATTAGTTTCACCACTGCATGTGGATACAGATCACACACTTGAGCAATGTGCGGAGAATTAAAAATATAAAATCTATAATTCACCGTTGATGCCGTGGAACGGAAGCCCATTATTAATTCATGGTTATATTTCTAGAGCTGGCTGGTTCTCCTTGTGTGTTAGAATAAATTCACAAGTACATATCTAAGGACAGGCAAGTTTCAGTGATCATTTATAATTTACACTTGAAATGTTACTTTTCCTCCCGACAGGAAATTCAACCTTCAGAGACTTCATAAAGTAACCGAGCAAGGAAATCCGTTGTGCCCAAACGTCATTAGAGCGCAGGGAAAATAGAAGAATATTTCCTGCACAAATCAATCTGTTTATGTAACCGGAACGCTTGATTACGATGATCAATCTCATGCTGTTTACAATATTGTCCCACTAGACCAATAAAATGAGTTTGATTTCAGCCGCAATGAAAGTTGGTTTTAAAAAAAGTCTCTTAAAGAAGTTTTCTTGGTTATTACAGAAGCGTTTGCAAATTGATATTCATTTTTGGTTTTCAAGATATTAGCAGTTTTAAACTGCCAGTAAAATACATTTGAACCACAGCGCCACCTGCTGGTCATTTCAACTAACTAGCTACATTATTTACAGTATAGAGTGAGCTGAAAATTATTTTACTGAAAAAATGAAAGTCTTGTGCTGACAACTGACCAGACAAACATCAGGTGACTCTTCTCTGCTCACTAACTGCCTCTTTTTCTGAGCAGAGCAACAGCCATTATGCCTGAACTAATTATTCATAATGAGATTGTATTAAAGGGGTTGTTCACCTTTAAATTAACTGTTAGTGTGATGTAGAGAGGGATATTCTGAGACAATTTGCAATTGGTTTTCATTTGTTATTATTTGTGGTTTTTGATTTTTATTCAGCAGCTCTCCGGTTCGCAAATTCAGCCATCTGGTTGCTAGGGTCCAGATTACCCTAGCAACCATGCATTTATATGAATTAGCAATACCAATAAATGTGTAGCCTTACAGAGCATTTGTTTTTCAATCGGGTAAGCGACCCCCCTTTAAAAGCTGGAAAGAGTCCAAATAAGAAGGTAAATAATTAAAAAAATAAAAAAATAAATGAATAATGTAGACCAATTGAAAAGTTGCTTAGAATTGACCATTCTATAACATACAAAAGTTAATTGAAAGGTGAACCTGAAGGTACATAACATAAAAGGTCATTTAAAATCTCTCCCTGCTCCGTTATTACAAAGGCTTTGTAGGATAATTTGGTTGGTAATACAGTATTCCCCTTGAATATAAATATATACAGGTATGGGATCTGTTATCTGGAAACTAGTTATCCAGAAAGCTCCGAATTATGGAAAGGTTATCTCCCATTTACTCCATTTTATCCAAATAATCTAAATTTTTAAAAACGATTTCCTTTTTCTGTGTAATAATAAAACAGTCACTTGTACTTGATCCCAACTAAGATATAATTAATCCTTATTGGAAGCAAAACCAGCCTATTGGGTTTATTTCATGTTTCTAGTAGACTTTAGACTAAGCTCTGAATACCCTAAATTCCCCGAAATCCGAAAAATTCATGATTTTTTTTTATAAAATCGGATTTTTAAAAAAAATCACAAATTTTTTGGAATTCATTAAACCCTGAGGGCTAAAAAGCCTGAATATAAAAACCATGGGATCTCAAACCTGTCGAGGTTGCCTAAAAGTCAATAAAAACAGTCCCATAGATTTTTGGTTGTGTCGGGGCTTTCGGGCAATTTCACGATGTTTTCTGAGCTTTCGGATGAAAACTCCAAAAATTCACGAAAAACACGTGAAAATCGGAGCAAATTTTCAGGAAAATGTAATAATAAATAAGAGTTTGTGGCAACCGATATTGAGATAAATTTGGATCTTGATAAATAACCCCCTTTATGTTCAATTTTGGGTTAACTTGATGTAGAGAGTGATACAATTTGCAATTGGTTTTAATTTTTTATTATTTGTGGTTTTTGACTTATTTAGCTTTTTATTCAGCAGCTCTCCAGTTTGCAATTTCAGCTATGTGGTTGCTAGGGTCCAAATTCCCCTAGCAACCAGGCATTGATTTAAATAAGAGACTGGAATATGAATAGGAGAGGCCTGAATAGAAAGAGGAGGAATAAAAAGTATCAATAACAATACATTTGTAGCCTTACTGAGCCTAACTGGAAATAGTAAAAAGAAGAAGGCAAATAATTGAAAAACAATAAAAAAGAAAAAAAATGAAGGTCAGTTGAATAGTTACTTTTAATTAGTCATTTTATAACATACTAAATATTAACTTAAAAGCACCTTTACGGTGTGAAGATCTAAATTATAGGAAGATCCGTTATCTGAAAAATACCAGGCATTCTGCATAACAGGTCCCATACCTGTATATTATAAATATAAATATATATATGTGTGAGTGTGTTTACATAATGCTCTTGGCCTGGAAGTGGTCGGGATATTTGTCAAGATTCTCCCAATACCCCGTGACATTACACTGCCCTGATCATGTTACTATAAATATTACACAATTACTGAATTCATTCCATACACACAGACTGCGCTTGACTCGTCTTCTTTTTTTCAAAGCCTAATGTGGCATAAAACTAAAACAAGAAACATTTTATACATTTTCGTGCATAATGAGACCATTTAATAGGATCCAGCCATTAAGCAGAGTACCATGTACTGGATCATTGAGCCGCGGGTCAGCGACCTCCTAGAGACGGGGAAGCACAACTTCTTACTGTATCTCTTGCCGAAACGAGCCTTTTAAAATACTCGGAATATTCAATTAATTTGTTTGGAAAAACAACATTATTCCCCGGCTCCCTTTTTTTGAGCAGATTTATTCAATTGGACAATGCGCCTTGGACCAGTCGCGGTTGGAGTTCGCTCAAATGAGAACCGAGTCACTTCTCATTAATTAGAAACCAATATGTTTGACCTGGGGAGAACAGCAAAGAGCCAAAAGGAAAAGAAACCCACAGAGTTAAGATCCAGCCTGACTTGCTCCGACATTCCATAAACAGAACAAAATTCAACCAAAAAGCCTCTCTCTCTGCTCCAGCCGCTTCCCTGAAATCCCTCCAAATATCACAGAGAAAGTCTAGTTTGGTTTCAAGCGTTGCTTAAGATATTCACAGGTATGGGACCTTTTATCCACAATGCTCGGGACCTGGGGGTTTCCAGCTAATAGATCTTTCTGTTATTTGGGTCCTTTCTAGTCTAATAGAAAATCATGTAAACATTAAGGGGGTTATTAACTAAACTCCAAATACAAAAATCCCGAAAAAATTTGTGATTTTTTTTTATAAAATGGGACTTTTAAAAAATCACAAATGTTTCGGAATTTATTAAACCCTCAAGATGGAAAAGTCCAAATCAGAAAATCCGGCATCTCAGACCTGTCAAGGTTACATATAAGTCAGTGGGAGAAGTCCCAATGATTTTTTGATGTGCGTTGGGTTTTGGCCAATACCCCAAAGTTTTCCGGCATTAAACATAAGAAATCTTAAGTTTTCAGGTGAAAAATCCGACAAAATCTGAGTTTTCAGGTGAGAAATCCCAAAAAATCGTGAAGATCGAATTTTTTTAAAAAACGCAAGCGGATTTGATCGGAGTTTGTAGCAGAAAATGTTGAGATAAAATTGGACCTTTGATAAATAACCCCTAAATAAACCTGGTTTTGTGTCCAAAACGGATTAATTATATCTTAGTTTCGTTTAATTATTACAGAGAAAAAGGAAATCATTTTTATAAATTTGGATTATTTGGATAAAAGGGAGTCTATGGGAGCCTTTCCTTAATTTGGAGCTTTCTGGATAACAGGTTTCTGGATAACGGATCCCATACCTGAGCCTGCCTTTCTGGAATCATTTTCATCCCTTCCCATGAATGGAATACCATTATTCAATGTGTTTATTCATTGTTGTTTGTACAGGTATAGGATCCCTTATCCGGAAACCCGATATCCAGAAAGCTCCGAATTACGGAATGGCTGTCTCCCATAGACTCCATTTTATCCAAATAATCCTGGATAACAGGTCCCATACCTGTATTCAGTAATTCAGATGCCATTTGTATGTCCCTGTTATTCCATTAAAACAGAAGAATACAATGACCAATGATTTCTACCCAGTGTTCATTGTGAATTTGCGGCTAATAAATTCGCAAAACTGCAAATTTTTGGACGGATCGGATGTAGGCGTCAAAAACGAGACACAGTGTTTTGCCAATTTTTCACAGTTTTGCGTATTTCGCAGGAAATTCACTAACTTTTCTGCGGTTTGAAATGCCCCATTGTGCCCATCACTAGTTATTGTCCGAAAAAGTCCACTTTTTAGAGGTTTTTGGATTTTTTGTGCAGTAATTGTCCGAAAAAGTAAAATTTTTAGAGGTTTTTCGATTTTTTTATGCTAGTAATCGTCCAAAAAAGTCAATTTTTTAAAGGTTTTTGGATTTTTTTGCACAATGTTCAGCTTTTTTTCCATTCATACTTTTTATATTTGGATCTAACTGCTAAAATGAGAATGTTGATCAATGGGCCTCCCAGTTTGTGCTTCTGTACAAACCAAAAGCCATCCCAGTCCTTTAGCAGTAAAGATCTGTGTCTCCAAAGATGCCCCAGTAGCTCCCCATCTTCTTTTCTGCTGATTCACTGCACATGCTCTGTGCTGCTGTCACTTACTGAGCTTAGGGAGCCACTCACAATATACTGTATATATAGAATAGTAATGTTGGGATACAAGGCTGATAGCAATGAGTAAAATATTTTGCCTAATTTTGCGGGAAAAAGACTCCTATAAGCTTTAATGGATAGTAAAAATATGTTGTTAAAAAAACATCCATTGACTTCAATGCATTTGGCAAATTTTTTCATTGTTTCACAAATTTTTGGTAAATCGAAATGGGTCAGATTCGTCCCATCACTAATTAATTCAGATTCTCATTGCATGACAGCATAGAAACCAGTGGAATCTGCATCAGAATTGTATCAGTCCTGTAGCATCGGCTTCTATAACAGACTTTCTAATGTTTTGATTATTTGTGATGATTTCTAAGATTAACTTCTCAGCAGCTTCTCAACAGTCACGAGTCACTGACACTCCTAATAAAATCCAAGATGGCTGCAATCATGTCCACAACTTGGAACTTTGATAATTTCTATTATAGAGCTTTCGAACCTTTAGACTGGGTTAATAGGTTAAGTACGGCAATTCTAGCCATTTTCATTTTAAGGGTTTAGTTCTCCTTTAAAGGATATGTAACCCTTAAAAACAAATTCATGTAAAATTGCTTAGATAGCTCTGCTAAGCACCTTTGAAATTATTTATTTTCCTCTAGTTTGCCAGATATCAGCCATTTTTCAACTTCTAATATAATGAATCTGAAACAAGTTTTTACTTGTTTTTGATTGATTAAATCCTTTTGATAAATTCTATGGTTTGGCCATCTAATTGATACATAGCTTACATGCAATTCCACACTATAATGTGATTATTTGCAATAAATGTCATCTTCAATTGGCTTACACATTATTTCAAATTACAGATAAGTCTTTCCACATGGAAAACTCATCTTCCCTTGCCGTTAATTACTTTATACTCTTGTAAACTTTGTATCATGGTCGGAGATGGATACTTTATTTTTCCAACTCAACTTTGATTAAATAAAGGACACTCAGAAGCTGAATGGATCAGAACACTTCATCATGTATGGTCATTTGAAGAACTAGTGGATGGGCGGTTCAACACAGTAGATCAGGGATCCCCAACTTTTTGAAACCGTGAGCAACATTCAGAAGTAAAAGGAGTTGGGGAGCAACACAAGCATGAAAAATTTTCTTGTGGTGCCAAATACGTGCTGTGATTGCCTATTTGGTAGCCCCTTTGTGGATTGTCAACCTACTTTGAGGCTCTGTTTGGCAGTACATCTGGTTTTTATACAACCAAAACTTGTCTCCAAGCCTGGAATTCAAAAATAATCACCTGCTTTGAGACCACTGGGAGCAACATCCAAGGGGTTGGGGAACAACATGTTACTCCTGAGCCACTGGTTGGGGATCACCGCAGTAGATGGACGGCGGTTTGTTGGGGAGTTCTACCAACCCATGACGGTTCATGTTTCCAACACCAGATAAAATGACCAAGGGGCAGTAGGTGGCTTGGCAGCTGCATTGAGCTCTAACATCCATCCTTATCTGCATAGGGTCCAACATTGATAATAGGGAAATGAAGACAAGTCCAGGAATATGGTGCAATTAATTGCCTCCAGCAGTGGTTTATTTGGAGCAGAAAGGAAAAAGATTTAAGGATGTCACATTCTCTTCAATACCACAGGGTAAAAACTGTAATCCCAAAGTGCACAAGCGAAAATAAAACATCCCGCCCCCTGTACATCCATGTCCTTGTTACTTCTTGAATGGAATATAGAGAAGAAGTGTACAGCACCCATTTTCAATAAAAAAAAACTTAATTCCAACATGGCAAAGACCCTGGATCACAGCAATGCTTCAAGTCGCTCTTGGTTTGAAAAAAATGCCAAGAGCAGCCTGAAACGTCTCTGTAATCCAGGGTCTTTGCCATGTTCAGGGAATAAAGACATTTTTATTGGGAAACAGTGTTATACACTTCTTTTCTATGGCTATTGGAATGGATCATGCCCATTAATGGTACTTGCACCATAGATAATATTGAGACTGAAATTGGAGTTGACTCTAAAGTTTGTAACTTCTTGAAAGAGCCCAAACACGATGTTCACACACTATCCCATTGGTTCAAAACTCCAGGCACAATCTTGCCAAGTAGTTTGTTAGTCATCTCTGATATTTTGTCAACCAATTGAGGTCAAAGAAGATAATAGGTTTATAACAGAGAAGGCGAGAAATCTCAGAAGACATGGGGTTTGGCTTGAGCAGCAATCTTAAATCCAACCCCATCAAGGAACCTTGACAATTTTCAGTATTTCCCATGAACGGGCTTTTGTAACGAATAAAAACTTTGGCAACTTTTAACAATCATAAATCATTGGATTTGGCTAATGGACTGGATTCATCTGGGGAGCCATGCAGTCTGTTATCCAGCTCACATTTTACATTCTAAAAGCGAAACAAAAGCAAAATTCCAAAAACATTAAAATGTTAAAATTTGCCAGTTATTTTCTGAGGATGCCAACTCTCAACGTTTAACTTTAACGACAACACAAACTTCCTCTTATGAGTTGTTACTTGACATTAAGGGGCTCTAAATAAAGTCACTTTCACACAAACAGTCAACTTGGGCTCTTCTGGCTTCTAGAGAAGTTTTTATCACGTTCGGATATCACTTTTCTATGAGAGGATGTGTGTCTTGTTGCTTGAATATAAGAGCTAAAAGTTGTATTAATGAAAAATTTTAGCTTGGGGTTGTGATTGAGTGATAAGCGCCCTGCTAGGGAATTTAATCACCCATCTGATGCGCCGTATCAGTAATCTCTTCCTAACACCTTGCTGGCAAATCAGATTTATCATGTAGGAGCAACTGCTTTGATAGATAATGGCAACTAGATGGAATGGGTGTAATATGATAGATGTGCAGGTTACACTGAAAATTATATCGGTTATACCAGAGGTCCACAACCCTAGTCTACCTCGGCTTATACTCGAGACAGTGGGCAGTAGCTGAGATTGCAGTCACTTTTAATCATTCCTATACCAACAGTTCGCTTGGGGAGAGACTGCAATATCACACAGCGCCCTCTGTTGGTTATATGAAAGATTAACAGTGACTGCAATATCACACAGTGCCCTCTGTTGGTTATACGAAAGATTAACAGTGACTGCAATATCACACAGTGCCCTCTGTTGGTTATATGAAAGAATAACAGTGACTGCAATATCACACAGCACCCTCTGTTGGTTATATGAAAGAATAACAGTGATGACAATATCACACAGCACCATCTGTTGGTTATATGAAAGAAAAACAGTGACTGCAATATCACACAGCGCCCTCTGTTGGTTATATGAAAGATTAACAGTGACTGCAATATCACACAGCACCATCTGTTGGTTATATGAAAGAATAACAGTGACTGCAATATCACACAGCACCCTCTGTTGGTTATATGAAAGAATAACAGTGATGACAATATCACACAGCGCCATCTGTTGGTTATATGAAAGAATAACAGTGACTGCAATATCACACAGCGCCCTCTGTTGGTTATATGAAAGATTAACAGTGACTGCAATATCACACAGCACCCTCTGTTGGTTATATGAAAGATTAACAGTGATGGCAATATCACACAGCGCCCTCTGTTGGTTATATGGAAGAATAACAGTGATGGCAATATCACACAGCGCCCTCTGTTGGTTATACGAAAGATTAACAGTGATGGCAATATCACACAGCACCCTCTGTTGGTTATACGAAAGATTAACAGTGATGGCAATATCACACAGCACCCTCTGCACATGGTAGTGGGACAGTGGGACAATGCACACAGTAATCCGTTTGGCAATTCTCTGTCACCATCAACTTTGCAAAGTTGATCGCTGGGGCGGTCGCTTTGGCCGAATGTGCGCTGCTGGGAGACAGGGCTGTAGTTGTGTCTAGGCTTATACTCGAGTCAATAAGTTTTCGTAGGTAAAATTAGGTACCTCGGCTTATACTTGGGTCGGCTTATACTCAAGTATATATGGTAAATGGGTCCCTGGTGTTGGTATATAAGGGCTACAAATGACTGGTTGCTAGCCCATTATGAATTGCCTGCCCTCTACAACCTCTTTGTAATTCCAATAATTGCCTTTAAGCCATTTATAAATTAGCACAATCTTGCTCTTGAGCTACTAGAATGGAGTCACTTACTGCACACACATCACATACTGGTTGTGACACCATGCAATAATCAGAAGTAAGTCTCATCATTTTTTACATAGATGATGGTGTCTAAACATTCACCACAATTAGACTTCTGCACACCATTTACTTGGAGACACCAGTGCTCCTCAATCCATAGTTGCTCCAAACCCAATATTGTTCACAAAGCAAATGGAGAAGTCACATTGCTTCACAATAAATGATGAAGACAATTCTGTGTGCCTCCTTCCCTTCTCATGTGGTTCATATAATTCACTTGGGCCAATTGGGAATGCCTGGAGGATATGTGAAGGCACAATAAATGGCACACGATGCAGCCCACAAGTCATCCAGGTGCTTGGGAGGAAGGTAATAAAAGTCACAAAGGTTTGTACTAGGCAACCAATCTGATGTTTTCTTTCATACATGTGACCAGTAATTGTTATGGGTTGTTAGACCTGATGCAAGTGTACAACTTATATCATCCCAAAGGACATCAATTCAGCTATTTTTGCAACCAAGTAATCACTATTTCCTCAGCTTTTTTCAGCCAAAAAGTTATATTAGTTATTTATCTTGGCTATAACCTATCCAAGTGACATAATGCTCTCCGGCAATAAGGTTCCACTGGCAATAAAAATATCTGATTAAAAAAGCATCAATCCATGTATAACTTGCGGTCTCCTGAGCCGGCTAGTTCAGCACTATAGCGGCAGAGGGTTTTATATTTGGGGGCATATTTAGATGTCAAACATTTTTTCTAAAAAAAGTTGTTCACCTTAAAACAAACATTTAGAGAATTTTTTTTCAAATTCAGGATTTAAAATGAAGGGAACATAGGGCTTTTTGTTTTTTTTAAAAAAAAAAACCCCCAAACAACTGAAAGTCATTGGCCTAAAAGTTAATGGAAAGGAAAACATCTCCATTAATATCTTTGTGGGTCTGTAGTAAAGGTCAAGGTAAGCCAAATTCAATTGATGTTGCCAATTAGGCATTGTTTTTTTCCCCTTGAAGAACCGAGTTCTCAGTTTTCCCAGGCATTTTTTTGGGCATTTTTTTCTCTTTTTCAATTTTTATTCATTCTGTTGTGCATGCGTGAGTCTAATTGGGCCCATTTATTAAACCTCAAATTTTTCTGGTTGAGGGGAAAATTTGAATTCTAAGAGGGAAAAAATAGAATTTTTACAGATTTATTATACCTTAAAGCTGCTAAAAATCCGAATCCGAAAATACTCCATCTCAAACCTGTCGAGGTCATGTAGAAGTCAATGGCAGATGTCTCTGAAGTTGTTTCCTGACATACTGATCTGCTCTGGTTTATAAAGTCTAGGTTTTCGTACAATAATCCGATAAAGCTGCGTTTTTTGCGTCAACAGTTAGATAAAATTCAATCGTATGACTCAAAATGATGCACGAAATTGTTGCAACATTTTTTTTGCGCCGACCTTTTCAAGATGAATTATTGAAAAACGGGTTAAATTCATAGATGGGAGATGAATTTGAGTTTTAGTAAATAGACCCCTTAGTCTGCTCTAGATGTTTGCTGTCATGATTCTCAGGGATCATGGGGATTCAGGGATTCTCACGGCCTGCTTGGTAGTCGAGCTGCATATTGATCCTCTGAGCCACTGGGGGCTTAAAGGGAGGAACTCCACGGGCGGTTTCGGCTGGACGCTGTGACTTCATCTGACATTTCCATCTCTTACCTTATTTCCATTGCATCCAACTTGATGCCTGTGTTTTTGAGCAGCACGTCGAGTTGAGCCAAAATCGTCAGTGGAGTTCCTCCCTTAGAGATTGGACTAGCTGGTACTACTATGTATCAGCAGGGCAGCCATTAGAAATTACGGGGCCCCGTACAACAACATTTTCTGGGCCCTGCCCACCCTGGTGACCAAGCCCCGCCCAAGCCCCCGCCCACTCCACATCACAGTTAAAAGACCATACAGAAAACAGCGCTAAAAAAGTAACCCCCCCCCACACACAAGTTATAAAAAGCTATTGATGGTCAGGGCCCCCTTATAAGTTTAAAAAAAAAAAATACATTGGCAGGGTCCCCCATAAAAGTTTTTTTTTTTTAAAAAAAAAAACATTGTGCCAGGGCCCCCCTTACAAGTTAAAAAAAATTGGGGCCCCAAAAAATATTTTTTAAAAAAACATTGGTGCCAGGGCCCCCCTTACAAGTAAAAAAAAATTGGGGCACAAAAGAAACATTTTTTAAAAAAACATTGGATCCAGCCCCCCCCTTACAAGTAAAAAAAAATTGGGGCCCAAAAAAAATATTTTTAAAAAAAAACATTCGTGGCAGGCCCGCCCCTTACAAGTTAAAAAAAAATTGGCGACTCAAAAAATTTTTTTTTAAAAAAAACATTGGTGCCAGCCCCCCCCTTATAAGTTAAAAAAATTGGGGCCCTAAATAAAAAAAAACAAAAAAAACATTAGTGCCAGCCCCCCCCCTTACAATTTAAAAAAGCATTGGTGGCAGGGGCCTATAGAATATTAAAATAATACATTGGTGGCTGGGGGGGATTAAAAAAAAAAAAACACTAATTGCTGTAGAATTGAACTTGTGGCTTCAGGACTTCAATTTCAGCTGTTTTTGTGACTTCGGGTCTTTTCACCGCTTCGGGACTTCGACTGTTTGGCACTTGCATTTTCGGCTGTTCGGAATCAAAAATGGCCGCCCGGAAGAGGGGCTCTTTCAAAAGTGCAGCACTGCCGGGCCCCCCTTCATGCCCGGGCTCGGGACACTTGTACCTCCTGTCCCCCCCTGATGGCGGCCCTGTGTATCAGATATCTCTCCCTGAACATCTGCCTCCTTCTACCTAGTTAACATCATGTGCAGGTAATTGAACAATCTAGGGCCTTTACAAGCCGGCTACTTGCAGCACATGGTGCTTGATCATCTGAGCTCCTAGCCTGATTTAGCCATTGATTTGTGGTTCCACTGTTCCCTGCCTTTGTTCCTGTGATTTTGACACCGGCAAAATTTCGCAGAAAATTTCTGCGGGAGAGTCGCAAATATATTTGCCGGCAGCGAAACTTGGAAATTCGTGTGACCTTTTTTGTTACTGGACTCCACTCTTCCTTCACTTTACCATGCCATCTACTGTTAATCCTGCATCCATTTCACCTAAAAGTTCGCAAATTTACAGCAAAATAGTGAAAAATTTGCAAAACACATTCAACTCAATGGGCATCAAAATAAGTTTGATTTGTGTCAATTTCAACTCTGGCGCCAATTTTTATATGTGCGCCTATTTTGTCCAAATGCATTAAAGTCAATGGGTGTCCAAATAATTCTGCCGTGGGCCAACATTTTTTGACACCATGAGTTCTTGCCTGGAGAATTTATTCGCCAATCACTATTACCCAGCAAATAGGCTTCTACCTGCCAGATATTCTCCAGTGTTCAGACCTGACAGTTGCTCTTAAACAATAGGCCAGTGCTGATGGGTGGTTCTATAACATGGACACTGACTGGGCACATTATTCTTTATTGAGGCAGAGGCTGGCCAAATCCAAGCCACATCTGGGTAAATCCTAAATTATGGTTGAAAAATGATTTAATTTTTGGGTTTGACCTACATTATTAGAGCGTATGTACATTGGTAGTTGATGTCCATTTGGAAACTATTTGGCGGGACATGGTCAGACTAACAAAGTTCCAGGTGTACAGACTGTTTGACGTATTGCTGGAATACCTGCCGCAGACGATTACTGCAATTGAGAGATAAAGGCCAAGCCAAACTGTAATGTGACTAATAGGAGAGAAGGGAGAATTTGCTAAACTCATAAAAATGTGTCATCACAATGTATAATGTTCTCTGCCTCTAAATCAGCAGTAAACATTGAGAATTTATGGGCCATTGTAGGGAACAGCCAAAAGGAAATTTGTGCCATCCATCACGCTAAAATTTTTAAACCCGAAATAAATTGCAGGATCATGAAAGCACAATTGGCAATAACAGTGTTTGTTCATGTTTGGAATGAGTCCATAAAAGGGAACATTTGTCTTTTAGGAATGAGATATTTTCCAAACTTGTGTCTCTAGGGGTTGCGTCTCTAAGCTTTTCTAATGGCTTCAAAATCTCAGATTAATGGGCCTCTCAGCCCTGACTTGTACATTACTCAGATGACCCTTTATTCAAATGTCAACTATTAGACTGCAGTTTGGCTCATATTAGGAATGCTGCATGCTTTATCCAAAGATAATATATACATTTTCATGGCACATTCCCCAGAGTTGAAACTCTCCCTGTACAGGGTATTCTGTGAATTCCTCTTAATCTTCCTATGCAGTGTCAGACTGTGGTGTCCGGGCCCACCAGGACTGCTGTCTGGGGGCCCCCACCCCAGTTGTAAACTCTTGTTTCTCCAAGGGCCACCAACTCTTCACCCCACTTCACAACGTGTACTGCACTTACTCCTTACGTTTGTCATTGGGGTGGGGGGAGTGCCAATGTCCAAAATTGTTGGTGGGGGCACTGAGCCCTGAAGGGCCGGGACCCACTGGGTTTTTTCCCAGTATCCCACCGGCCTAGTCCGACCCTGTTCCTATAGCTTTTTGTAGTTTATTTTAGTAGGTGGATTTTGGCAAAAAGGTGACTCAAATTATTTCTGGTAGACCATGTGGTCTTCATAAATAGGTTCTGTCCATTTCATGATTTTTTAAATTGTATAACAGGGTATAACCCAGAGGTTCCCAAACTGTGGTGCTGGCACCTCTGGTGGGTCTGGAGCAGTGATTGGGGGCTCAGCTTGAAGGACAATTAGCGTAAGATTTAGGGAGAATGTCTATCCTCTCCTAGATTCACCCTAAACCCCAAATAGAAGCACTTTGTTCTACTATAATTTCCTATATCTGTAGCTTTTGAATGAGTTAAAGAAAGACTGGCCTTCCAAAAAAAGTCTGACAACCACCGGTGTAACTGATTTAGTCTAAAAATATCTTGCCTGGGTACAAGTTTAAATCAGATCATACATTGGGCTGTCGTTTATGAGATTCTGGGTTCCAAGGTTTTTTTTTCACATTTTTAAAATGGTAACTGGATTGCAGATGAACTTTGCATGTCCTGGGCTTTTAACATGGCGAGCACGTCACAAAGGTTTTAATTGGCTTGACTTGACTATTTTTAACCCTGATCTAACTTACTGTGGAATTCATTTAATTTCATATTTGAATCATTCTCAAATGTGGGTAAATAGTAATATTCACCAATGCTCATTAATATAAATTTGACTCTAGTTTTCCTTATATCATTATTTCTGTATTTTTCACAACGTTGGATATATAGGAAGCAAAGGGATGTTATATTATTGATATTTTATTAAAATGTGCATAAAATAATCGTTTTCAAAATGAATAACATTCTCATGCAAAGATAGGAAAAGATTTGCTTTACTGGCCCCATGCCCCAGCAATAATCCAGTTTGTACAAGTGCATACACTCTAAAAAACGGACCCTTGCCACAAGGTCACAATAACCATGTCAAGACAAACCCCACATGGTGGTCCTAACTATTAGCCTGGTTACATTTTTTGGCAATGCTGGATTATTGGTGGGCATAGAGCTGGGGAATTCCCCCTCTCTTCTGCATGTTTGTAGAAATATTAGATAGATCAGTCACACATTGCATTTTGCTTTGGAGTGCTCCTACAACCCCTTTGCATATTGTTGTACATTAGCTGCGTTTCTGCAGGAAGAATGAAGACAAAGTTCAATGTGGTTGCACCACCTTCACACCCTTACGTTTCATGGTGGTCTTGACTTGACAAATGGTTGTTGGTCTTGGAGAACACCCTACAGCAGGGGACAATCAGCATATGAGACCAGTGAGGACACCTTTTTTACAAAAATGCAACTATGCAAGGGGGTGCCAACCTATGACAAATATAAGAATGATTTGTTCGGACAACCGTGTGGGGTTTGCCTTGGCATGGTATGGTGTCTTGGCAATAAGCTGAATTTTTTTTTGGTGAACTAGAGTTGCCAGATATATGGACTGGCTATAGACAGTGATACCATTGATTGGATTGGTACAGAGTTGAAATGGACTGGATATAGATAGTGGTACCATTGACTGGATTGCTGTAGAGCTGCAACAGACTTGATATAGAGTGTTTACACTGCTAAATAAATAAATCAGTTTGAAACCACTTCCTTTGAAGCTGTTTATTCAATTTTCCTACTTCTATTATACTGGATATAGATAGTGGTACCATTGGCTGGGTTTTTGTAGAGTTTTAATGGGCTCCATATAGATAGTGGTAACATTGGCTGGATTTTTATAGAGCTGTAACGGACTGGATATAGACAGTGGTAACATTGACTAAATCTATAAAAAGTGCTAGGCTCCCTGGTCTCAGCTCCGCTTCTTCCTGTAGCAGCCACCTTCGCTTCGGGAGGAGCCCTCCACTAATTGGATGCCGCCAGGTCTTAATAGGAGCCTAGCAAGATTTCTGGATGAGCAAAGGGGCATGATCGGAGGCAATACAGATTAGAAGACAGGCCAGACGGTAAAGCGTGGTCAAGCAGACTGGGCCAGCACAAGCAGAGTTCAAGGGATGGTCAGACAGGCTAGGATCAGGATTGGAAAGCATAGAATAGTCAGCAGGCAGGCAAGGGTCAACATTAGTATAATCAAACAGGATTCACTAAGAATACATAGGCCAGGAACCAGCTAAGTAGAACCTAACAACGGGTAATGAGTTTACATTCAAAGCCCCTTTACATACTTTGAATTTTGCGCCATTGCGCAATGTCGTCCATGCCAGCGCGTAAAACTAGGAAGTGTGCGCCACACGTGCCATAGGAGAATCGGCACCGGAAGAAGAAAGATGCACATGGCAGGCGTCCATGCCGGAGGCATGACGGGTGTCCCCCCTGACCACTAGGCCACCAGGGTAAGTGGACCTTACACTGGATTGGTATAGAGCTACAACTGACTGGATACAGATAGTGGTACCATTGACTGGATATGAATAGAGCTGCAATGGACTGGGAATAGGTAGTGGTACTATTGACTCTATTTGTGTAGAGCTGTAATGGACTGGATACAGATAGTGGTACCATTTACTGGATATGAATAGAACTGCAATGGACTGGAAATAGGTGGTGGTACCATTGACTCTATTTGTGTAGAGCTGCAACAGACTGGATATAGATAGTGGTACCATTGGTTGGCTTTGTGTAGAGCTTTAATGGACTGGATATAGACACTGGTACCACTGAATGGATATGGAGATTGGTAACTTTGAAAATGTATTTTAGTGATAGTGAAACAAGAAACAGACTACACAGAGTAGTGCAATGGACTTGGTATGGGTTGTAGTCTTACAATTGGGTGAATATAAGAATTAGTACAATAGAATGGCTATGGCTAGTGGTACCACTGAGTGAATATGAGTAGTAACACAATGAAATGGATGTAGGGAGTGGAATGGAATGGACTTTGTGTTACATGTTACTTGTTTCTGGTACTTCATTTATTTGTTGACGCCATAAAGAAAATTGTACAGGCTTAAAAACCAAGGTTGTGGGACTACAAGAATCAGCCATCATTTTTTTAAGATTTTAAACACCTTAACATACTGAGGCGCAAAATAGCAGTGATAGAGAGTGGGAGGTTGCCATGGAGATCACAACATTCAATTTGACTAACTACAGATAATACAGAAATGTTGACATCAGTGAACGAGAAGCCATAAAGAAAAGTGAGGAATAAAATCTCCAAATTGGAAATTATTTGCATGTAATGCTTATTTCATCAATTATAAAAAGTAATTTCTGATTATTATACAAGGGTTGACATTCGTTTGATGTCATCAAAGTTCATCTCCTTTTTAAATGTAAATTTGAGTGCTGCAAATGAAGAACATCTTTGTTCTCTGTAGATTCTAAAAAACATTATATTGGCTTCATCCCACAACAAATACTAATGACTCCATTTGGAAATTCTGGATGTGCGATAACTTAATGGGTCTCGTTCTTATTTACGCCCAAGTTTCAATCTTGAAGGACAACCGCAACCCCCCAAAGGTCTCACTCATTTAAATCATAGTTATCAAAAATACAGGAATAAAAGTGTCTGCATACCGGTATAGGACGCGTTATCCAGAATGTTCAGGACCTGGGGTTTTCTGGATAAGGAACCTTTAAGTAATTTGGATCTCCATAGCTTAAGTCTATTTAAAAATCATATAAACATTAAGGGGCAGATTTACAAAATTCGAGTGAAGAATTCGAATGTAAAAAACTTCGAATTTCGAAGTATTTTTTGGGTACTTCGACCATTGAATTGGTTAAATTCGTTCGAATTCGAACGATTCGAACGATTCGAAGTAAAAATCGCTCGACTATTCGACCATTCGATAATCGAAGTACTGTCTCTTTAAAAAATACTTCGACCACCTACTTCGGTAGATAAAACCTACCGAAGTCAATGTTAGCCTATGGGGAAGGTCCCCATAGGCTTGCCTGTGATTTTTTGATCGAAGGATTTTCCTTCGATCGTTGGATTCAAATCCTTCGAATCGCAGGATTTGCGCAAAATCGTTCGACTTCGATATTCGAAGTCGAACGATTTTCGTTCCCAGTCGAATATCGAGGGTTAATTAACCCTCGATATTCGACTATTGATGAATCGGCCCCCTAATAAAGCCAATAGGCTGGTTTTGCTTCCAATAAGGATTCATTATGTCTTAGTTGGAATCAAGTACAAGCTACTGTTTTATTAGATTCGATCAAAGGAAAAAAATTAATAATTTAGATAAAATGGAGTCTTTGGAAGATGGCCTTCCGATAATTCAGATCTCATACTGTACCTGTAGAATACCCTTTATTACCCATACTTGAGTCTCGCCAAAACTGCTTCAGAGCCTTAGAGGCCAATTTATCAATTTTCAAATTTGAGTTTCGAATTTGAGAGTTTTCTTTTTACATTTTTCCTCAATCTCTAGCATATTTACATATTCGATTGTTAAAATTGTTTTACAAATATGAGTGGGTCCGAATACTTAAAAACTAATGGAACGTTGAAAATAGACATTCCGTTATCTTCTTCAGAAGCTTCTTTTTTTTTTCAATCGAATTTTCCAGTTTTTTTGTTTGATCCATCTGGAAAATTCAATTCAGAAAACTCTAATACAAAAAAATTCCATCAATTTGAATAAACAGGCCCCTTATAGTTTGAGAATGCTGCAATATTTTATAAAGGCCATGGGGGTTAATGTAATATGAAGTGCAAACTCCAGATCTTGCCACCCATAGCAACCAATGAGGAACAGTGTTGGACTGGGATGCCAGGGGCCCACCAGAAAGCCTTAGACCTTGGGCCCACCAGAAAACCTAAAACCGTGAGCCCACCAGAAAACCTTTAGACAGTGGACCTTTCCAAACTTTATTCTCCTAGTCTTTTATATATACTTACAATATTCTCCCATTATTAAGCATTTTTCCCCATAAAGAAATAGGGGAATGATCATGAAATAGGCCAAATGTTTAGAAACAAGAGGCCCACTGACACCTGGGCCCACCGGGAGTTTTCCTGGTATCCCGGTGGGCCAGTCCAACACTGACGAGGAAGGAGCATTTCCTGGTCTGCAGATCAAAATCATCTGAATGGTTGTAAGAACTGGAGCAAAGATCTTGAAATTTAGGGCACACACACAAAGATTCAGGGAAATGTAGTCGCCCGGCGACAAATCGCCTCTTCTTCGGCCGACTAATCTTCCCAAACCTTCTTCCCGCCGGCTAGAATCTAAATCGCAGACGGGATGGCACCCCCGTGCCCCCATTCTGAAGTCATGAAGAAACTTCAGAGAGATTAGTCGCCTGAAGAAGAGGCAATTTGTCGCAGAGCGACTAATCTCCCCGAATTTTAGCAGTTGTCTCTGCCCTAAGGGTAAATTTATTTACTTTTTAATAGGTGTAACATTTGTGTAGGTAAAAAACCTGCTTATTTTCACGGAATGGCAGTTGATGGATGATCTCCTAGATAGAAGATGTAGGGCCAAACCTTGGGAAACATGATCTCTTTTGTGTATATTTATTGATATACATCTTAGCAGTCTTTAATTTAAGTTTGCTTCAGTTCTAGGTACCAATTTCATTGGTTGCTATGGGATACTAGACTTGTCGCAAGCTGTATGGCTTCTTTTTACATAACCCATAAAACTTCAGACCAGCTCCCTTATTTTTCAATCGAGTGGAACACAACTTGCTGAGCCAGCAAAAGCTTTTTCCATCCATGAAGTTATTAGTTATTTATCTCAGCTATAAACTATCCAAGCGATGTAATGCTCTCCGACAATAAAGCTCAGCTGCCAATGAAAATATCTGATTAAAAAAGCATCAATCCATTTATTAGAGAGTGATTAGGCAGATGTGAGACATGAGAGATAAATGGCAGCGCACTTTTTTCAACCAGATTCAATAGCAGTTTATAGAGGGGCCGAAGGCTGAGCATTGGCACATTTGTTTATTATAAGGTCAACTGCGCATTACTTGCAATAAAAAATATGTTATTCTTTACCATGGTTTAAGGCGATGTGTTTAGTTCAAATGTACGTGTATACTTAATATATTATGTATTTTAAATGCTAGCTAAAAGAAGCAAGAAATGTATCTGTATCCGTCTTGAATTGGTAGATGTAACTTAAAAAGCAGAACCCGTTAAATATATATGTGTATAATGTTACTGATTGATGGATGGATTGCCCTCTGATTGGTTTGATGTAATAATGGGAGGGACTTTCTTCCTTTCAAATATATGAGGTGCCATGATCTTCTGGCCTATGAATAAGGTTGGTACGAAATGCTTAAAGCAGAGAACTATGTCATCTATGCGTATGTATTTTTAAATATAATCTTGAATAACATATTTATATATGTTATTTTTATATGAACTTTTGAGTCACAGGATATTTTTGCGAATGGAATTTTTTGCCTTTTGTTTCTAAGGTTTAGGGGCATTTTGAGTTACAAAGTTTACTGGGACTCTGATGGAAGGAATGTGATGGTTAATGTAGGTAGTTCCATATATTGTGAATACAGCCAGCTACACTAAGGCACATTTTACCAAATTTTATATTTATTTTTGGCCAAGTGTAGAAACATTTTTCTTCATTGGCAACTCTTAGAACTAAAGCCTAACTAAAGAAGTAGGTAGAAATGTTGTACATGATGTTTTGTGCTTCTGTACCAGCCCAAGGCAACCACAGCCCTTTAGCAGTAAAGATCTGTGTCTCCAAAGATGCCCCAGTAGCTCCCCATCTTCTTTTCTGCTGATTCACTGATTCACATGCTCTGTGCTGCTGTCACTTACTGAGCTTAGGGAGCCACTCACAATATACAGTACACATAGAATAGAAATGTCACAATATAAGGCTGATTAGTAATTAATACACATAATTACTACATGGCAGCACAGAAACCAGTGCAATTAGCATCAGAATTGAATAATCAGCAAACCTGTAGCATCAGCTTATATTACAGCCAGGGAAGCTCATTTTCTGCTGGATAATTAGTGACGAGCCCTAAGCTTAGCTTCTCAACAGCCAATCAGAGCCCACTGAGCATGTGAGTGTCACAGACACTTTCCAAGATGGTGACCCCCTGTGACAAGTTTGAAGTCCTGGATCATTGCTGCTATTGACAAGCTCAAACTTTAGCCTCGTGCAATAAGTTCACTATATAAAATAGGACATTTTTAGCCACATTCATTTTTAAGGTTTAGTTCTCCTTTAAAATGTGTTTGTGCATAGCTTTGGTTGGTTCCAATTAGTTTTGAACTGTTTGCTTTCACACTGTTGTGCGCAGTCATCAAAACCCCAAGTCCTCAATCCACACTTTATTATTTGTTAAGACTCTGGACTGTGGATTCTCATTACCACTGTATCAAACTTGTGAGCAACAAGAGGGAATTTAATGATCACCTTTAAGTGGGTACAGAATAAAAAAAAAAAAAGACACGCTCAATGTTCAGAGCAGCAGAACTGTCAGAACAAGCCTATAAATTAGTTCTGAGGCCAGAGAATGATTTGTTTTATCACAAGTCCGGGACGCAATTAGAGCGCTCGCTAGGATTCCCCAGTTCTTCGCTGAAGCTTCTTGTACTATGAGAAAGATGTTTAATACTTCATAGGCTCCTATTATCTGCAGTATCTGGAAAGAAAAGTCCATTCTTTTATCAAATGGGATTAAGAAGGTGTCTAAGCTAATGATAGTTATGAAATGTATATGGAAAGGTTAAGAAAGAATATAATCATTATATAAAAATGACCTTTTTCAGGCATGTTTATTAAAGAGTGAACAAATAATTCTCTTAGATTGGGCTTTAGGGGCAAAGGTGCACCTCTGATACATATAAAAACCTTTCTTGTACAAGTGAATAGACTGATATCTGGTAATGAACCAGATGTTTTTGAATCAAGGAGAAGTTAGGGGGCAAATTCACTAACCTCTGAAAATTCGCCAGCGACGGCTTCGCTCACAGAGCAACACTTCGCCAGGCGTAGATTCGCCAGGACAACGCTAATTCACTAAAATCTGAAGTTGCGTCCAGGGCGCGCCAAATGTGGTCGAAGTTACGATACTGTTACTCCGCAAAGCGAAGTTGCACTGGCGCTGGCTAATTTACATACGGTGGGAACAATGGACAGCAAATACATTACATTATACAAGTCCAGGGAACCCCAGTGGGCCCCAAATCCAACCCTGTACCTCCGTATTCCAAGCAGACACTAAAAAACTTTTTAACATTTGGAGTAAATGTTTAGTAATTTTCTTTAAAAAAAAAAAAAACCTGGGATTTGTTAAACCTGCTGCATCTGTTTGAGAGAGACTGAGGGGCAAATTCACTAAGCATCGAAGCGCCGAACGCTAGCGTTAATTCGCTAGCTTTTGGCATTTTCGCTACTGCGCAAATTCACTAACGAACGCTGGCGTAGTTTCGCTAGTGTTACTTCGCAACCTTACGCCAGGCGAATCTTCGCTAGCGACGAAACTACGCAAATTCACTAACTTGCGCAGTGTAGCGAACGCTACCTTTTACGCTAGACTTCCTTCGCCACCTCAGACCTGGCGAAGCGCAATAGAGTAGATAGGGATTGTTTAAAAAAAAGTCAATTTTTTTTCTAAGTCCCAAAAAAACGCTGGCGTGTTTTCTACATTATGGGTGATAGGCTGAAAAAGATCGAAAATTTTTTTGGGGCTCCCCTCCTTCCCCCCTACATTTCCTGACTCATGGCAACTTACCTAGACAGTGGGCACACATGTGTAGGGCAAAATAAAATTTTTTTTTGCTGATTTGAAGGTTTTCTAGGCATTTGTAGTGCTGATACGTAATCCTCCATTGAAATTTGAATTTCGCGCCGTATGCAAATTAGCCTTCGCTAGCGTAACTTCGCTTTATATAGCTTTATATATAACGCTAGCGCAACTCCGCAACCTTACGCTACCCCTGTGCGCAACTTCGGATTTTAGTGAATTTGCGGAGCCCTGGCGAAACTACGCCTGGCGAAGTGCAGCGAAGTGCGGCGAAGTTGCGCCTGGCGCAACTTCGCATCTTAGTGAATTTGCCCCTGAGAACCTGGTGCTACTTTTTGTGATGCCTTAGTGGGAGAAAGACCTTTTAGCTTGGTCCTCTCTGTGGACAGTATTGGCCTGGTTCAGTCTGCATGCGCCATAGATATTTGGATGGGCTTGGATTTAGGTCTGGTTCTGCCCTAGGCACCAGACTGCAGCGAGCCGCCCATTGAGGAAGTGATGTCGTGCACATTCCGTTGCGCACACAACTTATGATGTCATTTCCACTGACGAGCACAAAAACTGAACTTCTAACCCTTCACCCCTCCACAGCTGGGGAATTTTTTTTATTTATTTATTAGATTTTTATTTATTTATTTATTTAATTTTTATTTCTTTATTTGATTTGTATTTAGTTATTTAATTTTTATTTCTTTTATTTTAAAGTGTTTTAATTTGTTATATAACCGCCCCTTTAAAGCAGAAGAAAAGCTACCAAGGCAGTTTATTGCCAATAGATTAGCCACAATAGTGCAAGCTATAACAGTAAGTGTATATTTATTTTGCAGAATGCTTTGCCATACCTGAGTTACAAGCTCTAGAAGCTCTCTGTTTGTTTAGGATAGCAGCTGCCATATTAGTTTGGTGTGACATCACTTCCTGCCTGCTCACTCATAGCTCTGGGCTCAGATTACAGCAGGGATGGGAGGAGGGAGGAGGGAGAGAGGAACAAACTGAGCATGCTCAAGCCCTAGCCCTGGAGGATTAAGCTGAAAACAGTTAGTCTGATACAGAAGCCCATGAGTACACAATAGAAGGAAAGAAATGTGCTGTTTCTTTTGACAGAGGACTCAGAGCAGCATTACTTTGAGGGGTTACTGGTGTATTTATATAGACCTTTCTGATTAAGCTTACTTACTTTTAGCCTTTCCTTCTCCTTTAAAGCTGCTGCCCTAGACACAGGCTCTCACGTGTGTATATACAAATACGACCCTACTAGTGGTGCTTTCCAGCATTCCGTAATGTACTCTGCTCCTTTCCATTGGTCCCCAGGTAATTGCTAGACATCCAATCATAATATGGTCTACTCGGGTCCGGAATCGGCCTGTGGGACACTGGGAAAAAACCAAGTGAGTGTGGCCCCTGTGGGTTTCATCTACCCTGACCCGGTCCCTTCCTGAAACCTTGTGAGATGCCCCCTGACCACCTCCCCCCAGTGTGGCCATGAAAAGATGAAACAAGGAATGTTCTGGTGGGGGGGGGTTGAAGCTTGGGCAGGGGCCCAAGTGGTTGCAAATAGGACCAGAGGTCCCTGGGGGCCCCTGAAGATGCAACCCTGGTGGGCCCTGGAACCCCAGTCCAACTGGGGATAAACCACCAAATTAGTAGGGGTTGGAGACAAAAGCAAACAAGCCCCCTCCAGTCCCCTGTACAAGACAAATACATTGTGTCGCTTTAAACAGTCAAACAAAAAGTGGGAATGGAAGTCGCTGCTTCTTCACATTTCAAAATCAGATTTTTATCGCCAATGCCCTTTTAGAGCAAAGAATCTGCAGGTCTTCTGACTCATGGGCTTCATTCGAAAAATTCTGACTTTACCTTTTTTTTCTGCCCATCATAAAAATCCCTCTTTCCCTTCCCATTGAATGGGCTTTTGTGCACATTATCAATTGTATCTGACATTTTTATAGTCTTCTCTAAGAAATATAACTGGGACAGAATCAGCTTAAATGTCTTCCAAGTCAAACATAAAAGTCCTTGGTTTTCTAACTTGATCTGATCTCCGCTGTCTGCAGACTTATAATAATGACCCTAGATTGCTCTTCACTATTGATGGAATGTGATAAGGGTCCCTAAATCCTAACTTGGGGACTTCCGGGGTGATTCCTGCTGACAAAGCTTTGCAAACTGGATATGCCAGTTAATCCTTCCCAAGATTTTATTCACCCAAAATGATTGTCTGTATTGATCCTGTAAGGGGCAGATTTATCAAGGGTCAAATTTGGAAGTGAAAAAAAGACCAACCGAAATTTATTAAAAAAAAAAAATTGAATTTTTTAACTTTGAGTGAATAAGCTGTATTCAATCATTTGTATCGAATTCAGATCATATTCGATCAAATTCGATTTGAAGTATTTAAAAAAAAAAAACTTTGAATTCTCCAAGTCCACCAAATGACTCCAAATAGGTTAGGAGGTCCCCCATAGGTAATACAGCAATTCGGCAGGTCTTAGATGACAAATTTTTAAAGAGAGACAGAACATGATAAATTTTCAATTTTTTTTTTTTATATTCAGATCGAATATGGTCTATTCCCTAGTCGAAGTACACTCAAATTACTTCGAAATTCGATTTTTCAATTCGACCCTTGATCAATCTGCCCCAATGTGTTCAAAATATTATTTGTGGAATATTCGATATTCACCAAAAAACAATGTACAATGAATTTATTAATAGATTGTTTATTAAAGAGGTAGTTCACCTTTAAATTAGCTTTCAGTATGATGAAGGCATCGCTATTCTGAGAGAATTTGCAATTGGTCTTCATTTTAAATTTTTTATGGTGTTTGCAATTTCAACAGCTATCTGGTTGCTAGGGGACAGTATACCCTAGTAACAGGCAGTTGTTTGAAAGAGAGATAGGAATATGAATAGGAAAGGAAGGAGGAAGGCAAGTAATTTAAAAACTAAAGCTGCCAGGAATAGGGCATTCTATAACATTGTAACGGTTAAAGGGATTATTTTCAAAACGCATCAGTTAATAGTGCTGCTCCAGCAGGATGTTGCACTGAAATCTGTTTTACAAAAAAACAAACATATGTTTTTATTTATTTATTATGAAATCTGACAAGGGACTAGACATGTTGTCAGTTTCCCAGATGCCCCCAGTCATGTGACTTGCGCTCTGATAAACCTCAGTCACTCTTTACTGCTACACTACACAATTTGGAGTGATGTCACCCTCTTCCTCCCCCCCCCAAGTAGCCCATCAGCAGAACAATGGGAAGAGAACCAGATAACAGTTCCCTGGTAGATATGAGAATAGCACTCTGTAGTAAAAATCCAAGTCCCACTGTGACTCTTTCACTTACATTGAGTAGGAGAAACAATAGCTTATCTGAAAGCAGCTCCATAGTGAAGTCCTGGCTCTGTCTGAAAGCACAGTATCAGGCACAATTATCTGAGATTGCGCTTACTCACACCAATATTACCAAAAAAAAAAATACACTTGCTGGTTCAGAAATAACATTGTATATGGTAGAGTGAATTTTGTGTAAGCAGTGTAATTTAGAAATTAAAACTACATTATAAAAATCATGACAGTTCACCTTAAGGTTAACTTTTAGTATGTTATAGAATGGCTAATTCTAAATAACTTTTCAATTGGTCTTAATTATTTATTTCTTATAGTTTTTTTTAAATTATTTGCCTTCTTCTTTCCAGCTTTTAAATGGGGGTCACTGACCCATCAAAATAAAAAATGCTCTGTAAGGCTACAAATGTATTTTTATTGCTACTTTTTATTACTCCTCTTTCTATTCAGGCCTCTCCTATTCATATTCCAGTCTCTTATTCAGATCAATGCATGGTTGCTAGGGGAATTTGGACCCTAGCAACCAGATGACTGTAATTGCAAACTGAAGAGCTGCTGAATAAAAAGCTAAATAACTCGAAAACCACAAATAATAAAAAATGAAAACCAATTACAAATTGTTTCAGAACATCCCTCTCTGCATCAAGTTAACTCAAAGATACTTTGAACAACCCTTTAATTTAAAGGATGAGGACCCCTTTAAGCGCAACCACAGTTTTTGCCACAGTTATTGTGCCAATTGATGTTGAATTGGGTGGAACCATGTGCCTATTGACGCAGGGGAACCCCAGGTAGCTCCAGGTTCTAGAATTCCAATCAATCCTGAGAGTAGAGTTTTGCTTGTACCTATAAGGGCTCTTACAGACGAGCGTTTGAAGCTGTGCTCCCCTGTGTTCCGTTTTTCTGCTTTTAGCCGCAGGGGAGCGCAAGTAGACACATTCAGTTTTTTTCAATGGGGCTGTACTCACACAGGCGCATGTAGGCGCCGAACGCAGGAAAAATGCGTCTCAACCTGCGTTCGGTGCCTACATGTGCCTGTGTGAGTACAGCCCCATTGAAAAAAACTGAATGCGTCTACTCCTGCGGCTGAACGCATAAAAACGTTCAGGGGAATGCGTCTACTCCTGCGGCTGAACGCATAAAAACGTTCAGGGGAGCGCAGCTTCAAACGCTCGTCTGTAAGAGCCCTAAAGCCGAGTGTTACCTTTCAGTCAAAGTGGAAGAGGAGCTAAGGAATATTTTACTCCTGCTTTTCTCATCCATCCGTTTGCCACATATTGGAGAGTCTGCAGGGCCTTACAGGAATGTATTATTATATGGCTTCTGACAGCAATAATTCACATTATTGGGTTATTTCAAAATACATTCGCTAAAGGCAACGAGCCAGAAGAACTTCTGCTATGATTGAAATGCAATTAGACGCATGTAAAATATGATGGAAGCAGTTGGATCCAACAGCACAGAGCCAAGAAACAGAGTTAATTAAAGATTAATTGCACGTGCAGAACAAGGACAACACATATGTTACTTGTACTCCTGACAATGATGACTTTTTTTTAAACATGAGTATTTATGTTGGAACCAGAGCAGGATTCCCAAACCATGGCTGTAAGACAGGGGGTTCTCCTGAAGTACAGTCGCAGTTAAAAATAATAGTGTTTTTAGGTCAATAAACTCAAAGGTCTGAAAAATAATACCTAAATGGCTTAAAGGGGTGGTTCACTTTTAAGTTAATTTTAGCATGTTATGGAATGGCTAATTCTAAAGAAAGTTTTCATTGGACTTCACTTTTTATTTTTTATAGTTTACTAATTATTTGGCTTCTTCTTCTGATGCTTTCCAGCTTTCAAATGGGGGTCACCCACCCTATCTAAAAAACAAATGCTCTTTAAAGAGGAAGTAAAGTGTAAAATAGAATAAGGCTAGAAATGCTGTATTTTGTCTACTAAACATAAACATGAACTTACTGCACCACAAGTCTAAACAAACAAATGATTTATGCTTTCAAAGTTGGCCACAGGGGGTCACCATCTTGTAACTTTGTTATACATCTTTGCAAGACCAAGACTGTGCACATGCTCAGTGTGATCTGGGCTGCTTAGGGATCATCATAATTGAACAAAACAGCACAAGTCAAATAATATCTGCCAGAAGCCGATACACAAGACTGATTAATAATCAGAATATACAGACTGCACTGGGTCCGGTGTTGTCATGTAATCTAATGTGGATTTTATAGTTTTTGTATTGTTTAATACAAACTTTCTCCAACTCTGCAGAACCAGTGGCTGCAGCAAAATAATCCTCCAAATAGAATCCCAGTTTATCTGTTTAAATCTGGCTCCATGATCTTTGTCCCTGCAGCTGGAGTTGGAAACAGTAAAGTTGGATTATGTAAAGACAAAAATAAAATCCAATACAAATCTCTACACAGTCGCCGACTGCTCTACAGGGAAACAAACAAAGCTGCTTGAGTTCTGCATGGCTGGGAAGTAAGGCGGGGGCTCCCCCTGCTGTTCATAAGTATGATTGTTTCCCTGCAGAGCAGTTAGGGACTGTCTGACAATTCCTATCCACAGCAGTTTCTTATAAAAACAGTACATATGTTTTAATTAAAGTGTATTGGATATAGGTTTCTTTTTCATTAAAGAAAATAAAAATAGTTTTTTTTTTTTTTGCCTTTACATGCCCTTTAAGGCTACACATTTATTCTTATTGCTACTTTTTATTACTATTCAGGCCTCTCCTGTTCATATTCCAATCTCGTATTTAAATCAATGCGTGGTTGCTAGGGGAATTGGGACCATAGCAACCAGATAGCTGAACTTGAGAACTGGCTAAAAAACTAAATTATAGAATGGCCAATTCTAAGCAACTTTTGATTGTTACTTTTTTTTATAATTTTCTAATTATTCATCTAGTTGCTAGGATACAAATTCCCCTAGCAACCACGCGTTGATTTCATATTCCAATCTCTTATTCAAATCAATGCATGGTTGCTAGGGGAATTTGTATCCTAGCAACTAGATGACTGAAATTGCAAACTGGAGAACTGCTAAATAAAACCCACAAATAATAAAAAATAAAAACCAACTACAAATTGTCTCAGAATATCCCTCTCTACATCATACTGACAGCTAATTTAAAGGTGAACATTCCCTTTAACGTAGCCATATTAGTGCTAAAGAGACAGTTGGCCAGGCTCATTTTCAGGTAGCAATCTCTACATTGAAATAAAAATGTGGGAATTTAAGCAATGCATATCTGTTTTGGTAATAAATGTTGTTCATGACTCAGGAAAGGAGCATCTATGAAGCCTGAGAAATATTCAGAATTTAAAAGCGTGCACGGATTTTTTATTATTGTATCATTTACTTTATATTACAGGTATAGGATATATTATCTGGAAACCCGTTATTAAGAAAGCTCCGAATTATGGAAAGGCCGTCTCCCATAGACTCCATTTTATCAAAAAAATCTGTATTTTAAAAAATGATTTCCTTTTTCTGTGTAATAATAAAACAGTAACTTGTACTTGATCCCAACTAAGATATAATTAATCCTTATTGGAGGCAAAACCAGCCTATTGGCTTTATTTAATGTTTATATGATTTTCTAGTAGACTTAAGGTATGGAGATCTAAAATACGGAAAGATCAGTTATCCAGAAAACCCGAGGTCCCGAGCATTCAGTATAAAAGGTCCCAGACCTGTATATTGTAGTATCCTATCTCTTTGTAATATAAATCTTACCATTTATAGTACTGTGTCAGTTTCTAATATTGACTGCTCTTCTGAGCACTTTTGCAATTTAAAAAAATGTTTATGGCAGTTTTCAAGATATAGATAGTTTTTATATTGATTATGAAATTATTTTGAAGCAACAACAGCTCCACCTGCTGTGCATTTTTTTTTTTGCCAATTGAATACAGGTGGAAGAGAATTAAGTTAATCAGATTAGGACAACCTTGAGATGTTGCTCTGCTCAGAAAATAAACTTAGTGAGCAGATAAGAGTCAGCTAACAGTTCCCTGGTTAGTTCTATTCAAAGCAACATCCCATGACTTTCCTTTTCTCACAGACTAAATTTTCAGACAGCTGTAACATGACCAGCAGATGGTGCTGTTGTCACAAATGAATTATATTAGCTGCCTGAAAACTGCTAACATCCTGAAAACTAACAAACAATGTAAATTATTAAAGTTTTTAGGTTTAAAATTTTATTTCAAGGACATTATAGATAGCAGTTTTGAATTCTGAAAACAATTAGATACCTGAGAGGGGCCGCATTGAAAATTTCTCATTAGATAATGCTACATAGGCCTTCTAATATGTCTCATGACAGCTCGGCCCCAGGACCTTCTGTTTTACCTGAATTGATGGATGAGTTTTAATTGATTGTTCAGTAACTAAAATCACCTCTGTTCCCTCTTCAATTAATTCACGAAAATATGTTTCTAAACAAGGTTCCAGACACCATAAGGGATTTCAGTTTTATTAAACATATAAAAACCTTTGAAGTTTTTTTTTTTTAGATATTAGAGCATTATGCATTATTCGTTTTTAGTACAGGTATGGGACCTGTTATCCAGAATGCTCGGGACCTGGGGGTTTCCGGATAAGGGATCTTTCCGTAATTTGGGTCTTCATGCCTTAAGTCTACTAGAAATTAATTTAAACATTAAATAAAGCCAATAGGCTGGTTTTGCTTCCAATAGGGATTCATTATATCTTAGTTGGGATCAAGTACAAGGTACAGTTTTATTATTACAAAGTAAAAAGGAAATCATTGTTAAAAATGTGGATTATTTGGATAAAATGGAGTCTATGGGAGACAGCCATTCCATAATTTGGAGCTTTCTGGATATCGGGTTTCCGGATAAGGGATCCTATACCTGTATTTACTCTGGAATCATTTTTTATGCACTTTTAAACGAGGTTGGGTTGTGTTGTATCCTTCATAATTTATAGAGTAAGTTGTGTCTGTGCTGGAAATCGTCAAAGGAATTTGTCTGGCCCAAACCTTATCCCTTGCGCTAGCTCTTGCTTAATCATCACAGAGAATTTAGAGGATAGACCTGCTCATGTATCTTTAAAAACTGACAAAAATTCTGAATCTTTGAATTCTGTTTATTTGTTCCAGTTTCAGCTTTAGAAATAATTGCCTAATGCTCCTCATCAACGTAAATTTCCTCTTCTATATCAGACTTAGGGGCCTACTGTATTTATTAAACCTCAACCTTTTTTTGGTAGAGTTTTTAAAGAAAAAAAAAAACCTAACATTTTTCGAGAATATTTATACCCCAAAGCTGCAAAAAATCTGAATTTGAAAATACTCCATCTCAAACCTGTCGAGTCATCAACATGATCTGAACTGGATAATTCATTAAACTCAGGGTTTTCGTCTGATAATATAATAGAGTTGAGATTTTGTAACAACAATTCAATAAAGTCAAGGTTTCGGAATGTCAATTCGAATTGACACTGAATTTTGTCACAATATTTCTCTTTTCATGGATGGGAGTTTGGTCAACTTTATTTTAATAAAAAACTGAGATAAACTCAAGTTTTAGTAAACAATCCCCTTAAATATCAATGTTTAAAATGGATAGAGTATTCCTTGATATCTGAGAGGCTTTATAAACCCCCTTACTTGATCCCTGTTACCTGTGCTGTCCATGATTGATCATGCCCTGGGCCAAATATCTGTTATTTCAGATGTTTGGGTACTGAATCATTGTAGTTGACGTCATCCAAAGAAGTCCACGGAGAGCTTGGGCTTGCTGAAGCCTATGAAGATATCTTGAATTTTCACAACCGGCCATGGTACTCCAGTTGGACAGTAATGGAAGTAATAACAAAAGTCATGCTTTGCACAAAAATTAATTTTGAAACCAAAACGATAAATGTATTGTCATATGAAGGAGAACTTCACATGTGTGTTGTTCTTCCTTAGTAGAATATAAATTATATTCTTAAGAATCATCAGGAAAATATATTGTTTGCTAGGGCCATGGGTGGTATCCTTTGAACTTCCAAAAGGTACCTTGAATATCTGGTCCATGTAGTCCATGTAAAATGTTAGTGGTCCCACTACATAAGGAGACTTGAGGCAACAAAGATAAGTCAAGTTTTAGTAAATAATCCCCTTAGATGTCAATGTTTAAAATGGTTAAAGTATTCCTTGATACCTGGGAGGCTTTATTAACCCCCATACTTGATCCATGTTACCTGTGCTGTCCATGATTGATCATGCCATGGGCCAAATATCTGTTATTTCAGGTTTGGGTACGGAAAAATTGTAGTTGACGTCATCCAAAGAAGTCCACGGAGAGCTTGGGCTTGCTGAAGCCCATGACGATCTCTTGAATTGTCACAGCCAGCCATGGTACTCCAGTTGGGCATCTCAGTCTGTACTTTAGTTGGACATCTCAGTCTGGAAGTAATAAGAAAAATCACGCATTATGCAAAAATTAATTTTGAAACCAAAAGGTTCACATGAAGGAGAACTTCACATGTGTGTAGGTCTTCCTTAGTATAATATAAATTATATTCTTAAGAATCATTTGGAAAATATCTTGTTTGCTAGGGTCATGGGTGGTATCCTTTGGACTTTCAAAAGGCACATTTGACACCTGATGCAATGTTGTCAATGTAAAATGTTAGTGGTCTCACTACATAAGGAGTGGTGAGTTTATCACCATGGTGCCCAACCAGTGGCTCATAGGCAACATGTTGCTCACCAACCCCTTGGATGTTGCTCCCAGTGGCCTCAAAGCAGGAGCTTATTTTTGAATTCCAGGCTTGGAGACAATTTTTGTTTGCATAAAAACCATGTGCACTGCCAAACAGAGTACCCTGTAGGCTGCCAGTCCACATAAGGGGTACCAAATAGCTAATCACAGCCCTTTTTTTGTACCCCCAGGAACCTTTTTATGCCTGTGTTGCATCCCAACTCTTTTTACATCTCAATGTGGCTCATGGGTAAAAATGGTTGGTCATTACTGGCATACAAACCTACTTCTGGTACAGGTATGGGATCTGTTATCCAGAAACCCATTATGGAAAAGCCGTCTCCCATAGACTCCATTTTATCCAAATAATCCAACTTTTTTAAAAATAATTTCCTTTTTCTCTGTAATAATAAAACAGTCGCTTGTACTTGATCCCAACTAAGATATAATTAATCCTTATTGGAGGCAAAACCAGTCTATTGGGTTTATTTAATGTTTATATGATTTTCTAGTAGACTTAGGAAGATCCAAATTACTGAAACTGTTTGAGCTTGTATTTCTCCCCATTCAAACATCTCTTGCTTCCTTTTAACAACATATGAATAATTCATGTTTTTCTAAATATGTTCTGACAGGACGTTTGCCTGGAGAAATCTTTTTCTGTTTCTTTTGCATTTTTTTTTGCTTTATGTATGTATTTTTTACACTAATATGAATTATAAATACATTTTATTTTTTTTTACATCATTGCCCTTTTTAGAAGACCGCCTGAATTTTCCCTTCCGTTCATTTTATTGCATTTATTTCATAATTTTGGGAAGCTGAACATTCATTTGGCAATGCCCGTTGTACTGAGTGCACCATAGCGCCTTGAAATAAATGATAAAATGAGCTCAGAGCTGTGTCTGACATGCTAATGACTATCCTTTAACCTTGGCTAAATAAACAGAACTCCAATGGTACCAAAATCCATACATTTATAAAAGCTTAAAAGCGAAGGGAAAAATATTGAGAGCTTTAAGAAAATCTTTTCGGTCAATGCAAAGAAATTGCTGTAGATTAGGGCTGTCCAACTGGCCCCCACATGAAAGTCTGCCTGTTTTAACTGCTTACCATGGGTAACTTTAAAAGGTATCAGTACAGAGATTAACTGGCCCCTGCATTGTTTACACCTCAAATTCAGACTATAAAAACCTGCATTGTTCACACCTGTAACACTTCTTTTGTTCAAACCCTAAAGACCTGTGTGAGGGTTTACCCTGGTGTTCTAGTGGGGGACGGCAGGGACGCCTGCCGCCCCCTCGGCAGGAACGACCGCCTCGTCCACTTCCTCCTGCGCCGAACTGTTAGGGCGCGCGCGGCATGCCTCTGCTGTAGAAATTGGCGCATGCGCGCTGGTGTGATGGCGTCAGCGCACAATGGCGTGAAAATTGTAAAATTTAAAGGGCCATTGTACAGATTCTCATTGCCCGTTATAGGTTTGTTCCTGGTGCCTTTAGCTGTTTGCTATTCTGATTCTGAACTTGATTCTGACTACCTGTTGTGATCCCTGCCTCTGTATCCTGATCCATTGCCTGAATTTCGACTATCTCTTCTGCCGTATCCCTCTGATTTATCTCCCGGTTTTGACCCTTGCCTGCCTGACCTCACTTTGAACGCTGCCTGCCCAGACCCGGCCTGATTTGTTTACGCTCACTTTCTGCCTGCCTCGACCGGCCAGTTCCGACTACGATCCCGTCTAACACCTTGTACCATGATCTTCAGCCCAAAGACTTTGCTAACAGTCATGCGCCTCTGCTTATCCAGAACCTCTCGCCTTGCACCTCTCGTTTAAGTCCTGGTGGCATCCAAGTAGCTGAGGGCTCCTCCCGAGGCCAATGACGGTCACACTACAGGTGAAGCACGAGCCGAGACCAGGGTGCTTGGCATTTGTTCTGGTGTTGGGTGCTGACCGTGACACCCAGTACTATTCACACCTCAGACCCAGACTGAAAGTGCCCACATTGTTCACCTGTTGACTTTTCATACAAACTGCTGGAGGGGCACCAACATTATGTCAGTGTATGTAGGACAGTATGAACTGTTCATCTTAAAGTGGAGTTTCGCTCTCTCCTGCTCTATTTTGACCGCCCTATGCTCCCTGTGTGACATACTGTGCCTCTCTATGCTCCATGTGTGTTTAATTATGTGCTGGGAGTGCAATGTTATGCACAGGGGAGGAGGAGGCATATGGATTTAAGGGTATCTTTTAATATGACTTAAATTTCTCATATATGAGATATCCCTGCAGTGAGCACAAACCATTTGGTGTTTGGTGTGCTACCACCATTAATATGGACATAGTCTTAAAAGTTCTTGTGGTAACTTTGGTGTGGTTTAAAGTGGGGTGGTTTTAAAACAATGAGCGGTCAACACTTGCTTCCAGTGCTTATTTGTGCCCTGGGTACCCCTGAAACTATAGCAGGGTGACTGTTACCCCAATGTTTCTATATATCTGTAACCTTGTTATGAGCTAAGGTGGCCCAGTCTGAAGGTCAGTTAGGGGGAGATTTGGGGTGAGTGTTTATTTGTACCCTGGGTACCCCTGGAACTATAGCAGGGTGACACCCCAATGTTTCTATATATCTGTAACCTTGTTATGAGCTAAGGGGCCCAGTCTGAAGGTCAGTTAGGGGGAGCTTTGGGGTGAGTGATTATTTGTACCCTTTGTACCCCTGGAACTATAGCAGGGTGACACCCCAATGTTTCTATATATCTGTAACCTTGTTATGAGCTAAGGGTGCCCAGTCTGAAGGCCAGTTAGGGGGAGATTTGGGGTGAGTGCTTATTTGTGCCCTGGGTACCCCTGGAACTATAGCAGGGTGACTGTTACCCCAATGTTTCTATATATCTGTAACCTTGTTATGAGCTAAGGGGGCCCAGTCTGAAGGCCAGTTAGGGGGAGATTTGGGGTGAGTGCTTATTTGTACCCTGGGTAACCCTGGAACTACAGCAGGGTGACTGTTACCCCAATGTTTCTATATATCTGTAACCTTGTTATGAGCTAAGGGGGCCCAGTCTGAAGGTCAGTTAGAGGGAGATTTGGGGTGAGTGTTTATTTGTACCCTGGGTACCCCTGGAACTACAGCAGGGTGACACCCCAATGTTTCTATATATCTGTAACCTTGTTATGAGCTAAGGGGGCCCAGTCTGAAGGTCAGTTAGGGGGAGATTTGGGGTGAGTAATTATTTGTACCCTGGGTACCCCTGGAACTACAGCAGGGTGACACCCCAATGTTTCTATATATCTGTAACCTTGTTATGAGCTAAGGGGGCCCAGTCTGAAGGTCAGTTAGGGGGAGATTTGGGGTGAGTAATTATTTGTACCCTGGGTACCCCTGGAACTACAGCAGGGTGACACCCCAATGTTTCTATATATCTGTAACCTTGTTATGAGCTAAGGCGGCCCAGTCTGAAGGTCAGTTAGGGGGAGATTTGGGGTGAGTGTTTATTTGTACCCTGGGTACCCCTGGAACTATAGCAGGGTGACTGTTACCCCAATGTTTCTATATATCTGTAACCTTGTTATGAGCTAAGGGGGCCCAGTCTGAAGGTCAGTTAGGGGGAGATTTGGGGTGAGTGTTTATTTGTGTCCTGGGTACCCCTGGAACTATAGCAGGGTGACTGTTACCCCAATGTTTCTATATATCTGTAATCTGAAGGCCGATTAGGGTGAGATTTGGGGATGCGCTATTCATTTTGGGATGCAATGCTAAAATGATCAAATTACAGGCACAAGAGCATTAATGCAGTTAAGAAACATAGTACAATACAGTATCTGAAGAGAGAGCACTGGGCAGACATATTTGATGCATGGCCTACAAGCATCATCCAGACACTAGACACCCTTCAACACAGATTTTTATCAGTATCATGCTGTATTTAATCTGCTGAATTATTTACAAGAAGAAAACAAATCAGCCACCGAAGCTGTTCTTATTTGCTGTCCTAGATATTCTTGGTACTCTGAATGGCTGATACTATAATTTTAACCTTTTTATGAACTAAGGGGGTCACTGACAACAAGTTATAGTTAGGAGCCTGATTTAAGATTAAAAAACAAAACAAAACCATCTACAGTACTTTTATCAAATTTAGTTTAGTTATTTTTTTAAATGATTGATGCTTTTTAGATAAGGACTCAATGGAACTCTAATTTACGGACGAAACCTTCTGACGGCTGAGCCATTTGGCACAAAAACACCTCGATGCACTTTGATCTGACAGATGGAACCTGCACGTTCCTCAGAAATGTTCAGATGAGTCATCTCATTCTACCTATTCGGTGCATGTTAAATTAATGGAAAATAATGTAGCTACAGATGATTGCTTTTGGAGATTCCAGAAGTGCTTAGTTATCCAGGCTCCGCTGGACTTTTACATTAATAAACATTAAAGGTAAAATGTAGTCTATTCATTATGTAAATAATGTAGGGCATTAATAAAATGTTACTTTATTTTCTGATGTATATTAAAATATATGGGTGCTCATTTGCTCTAATTGCAGTTACCCATAGTGGCTTGGTTTAATCATTCCATGCTAGTAACCAAAGATCTGATTAGTTGGTATGAGTAACTGTAGCACTTACTGTTGGTTATTAGATTAGCTTCTTGGGCTTAGGTTGCCATATTGTTCATCTTCACCAACAAATAAACAGATCAAAATATGCCTTAAAGCTGATGTTCTTCTGTCCCTCATCAACCCACAACTTGGACCACCTCTTGTATTCCACTAATGACTTCTACAGACCCCAACAAGTAATGAAGTCTAACTGCTCCAGATCAAAAGCAATACGTCTGAACTGAGTTTGTGGTCACGGGCGAGCAAACTTCAGGGTCATGCAAACAGATCAAGGAACAAAACAAGAATCAAGTAAATAGCAGAAAGCTTAGTGTCAATGAACAAGGAAGAGACAACTTTGTCTATCCTTAAATTCACTGGGGTTGTTGTTGCTGCACTTTATTAGGTCAAGGCATTTTTTTAAGGCTGAACTTACCGCTGGGGCCCATTTAGAAGGTTGCAGATCTCATGCTAATTCACCTTCAAGCTGGGCATCCTGGAGAAAAGTCTCAGTTCAATCAGTCTAAGGAAGAAAATGGGCATTCTTCTCAAATCTCATATTGGCTATAAGTCCAGGACTCCCAGCAAAGTCCGTGGACCATTTAAGATTGTCCAGCCAAGCACACGCTCAAAGACCTTAACCCACCTTTCTGTAACAACAACTGAATCTGAGCTCTTTTTTGAGCACTGAACCTTTACTTATTATCATTTTCTCCTTTGATATCACTGGTGCGCAGTGGCCAAGAACTTGGGGGGGTGCACTATTCAACATTGGAGGAATAGGGAAATGAATGGCAAGGCAAAGATGTTCAATTTACAGCCAAATGAGTCGAATACAGTTTCCAGAGAAGAGCATTTGCCAGACAGATTTGATGCATGGCCTGCAAGCACCGTCCAGGCAGCTCCTTCAAATGGCCTGTTCTACACACCCTGCAACAAAGGCTTTATCAATATCACGTTGTGCTTAATCTGTTGATTTATATACCAGAATAAAACTTGGAGCTGTGCTGTGCTATTTTTAGTGAGACATCCCTAACCAGTGACATTTTTACAGGATGCACATGCCTGCCTAGAATATCTATATATAATGGTTAGAAAGCTAAGGGATGGAATAAGAATAAGAGCAGCATGACTTTTGTATTGTTTGCACATTAAATAATGTTAGCTCTGATCATACCTTAAACATGCAGCAAAGTTCCAGCAAGGAGGATGCCAATCTCTAGAAAACGGTGTATGTGTATGGCAATTTGGAGGATGGAACATAACACCCTAGTTTATGCTTTACACCAGAAGGAAGAGTGAACCCCTCAAGCTTTGTTTATCCGGTTCAGGTAATTGTATCATTGACACAATAATCCCAGACATGAAGATCTTTGTTACTTTAGAAGCCACCCCAGTGGATCTTTGCCTCCCTTCATGAACCACCATGGAAGAACTACAGGAGCTAGACATATAGGCAGATTTACTAAAGGACGAAGTGACTAACGCTGGCATAACCGTTTTCAGGGACTTCACTGATTTACTAATGGGCGCAGGTGTCACTTCACTAGTGAAGCAGATAGACACTAGCTGTCATTCGCACTCTATCGCCAGGCAAATTTTGACTCCGTTGAATGGACGTTACTCCGCAAATTCACTAAGATGCAGATTTTACTGAACGTTACCTCTTTTGCCGGCTCAGACCAGACGAAGTGCAATGGAGTCCATAGATCTTCCTCAAAAGTCCTTGGGTAACCAGGTTACCCCATTTATTTTCTAACATATTAACTATACAGTGGGCTTATGTGTAGGGCATTATAACAACTCTATTTACTTTATTAAGGTTCCCTGGACTTGTGTAATGTAATGTATTTGCTGCAACATATAATTCCATTCAACTTAAAATTTCCCGCCATATGCAAATTAGCCTGAGCAAAGACCGCTAACAAAGTTGTGCTAGGCAGAATTGAATGCTAGAGCATCTTCGCTTTGAAGTGCTCACATTGCCAAAGTAACATTAGCAAAAATTCTCCAGCGTTCGGCACCCTGGACTCAACTTTGCATTTTAGTAAATTAGCGTTGTCTGAGTGAATTTCACCTGATGAAGTCTTGCGATGGCTGCGAAACCATCGTTGGTGATTTTTTTTGCTGCTTAGTAAATTTACCCCTAAGGGCTTCAAGATACTCCTTCTTGGATGTCCCTTCTACCACATTTAGATGTAACCAAATGTATCTCATATTATAAGTAATAATGGTGGAGCATTAAGTGCAGAAGGTTAGGGTTAGGTTTAGGGTTAGGTTTAGGGTTAGGTTTAGGGTTAGGTTTAGGGTTAATGCCCAGTGGCACAAGGAAGCCCTGTACATAAAGAATGAGCAGAAGGTTTTGGATAGAATGCTCTGGATAGAATGCTCGGAATGCACCTTGCTCCTGCAAGAACTCCAACTTGAGCATCACAACTTACAGCTAAGGAGCATTCATGGAGGCTAATGCACAAAAACACACTGGCTACAAAAGCTTCCCAAATTCCCCCTATCATAAAGTGACTATCCTCATTGCACTGGAAGACCATGCACGTCAGGTCAACTTACATTTAGATGTGCACAGCAGAACCAAGTCAACTGATTGCATAGCTCTTCATGCTGCTGTTAAAAACTAAGCTGCTGGTTTTATGGCTGCTGAGATTGCCAATTACAATGGTTATAAAACTGCAAATGAATATCTTGTACTTGTTAGAAACCATAATAACCCCAGTGATAAATGAATAAAGGCTTGGGTAGGTGGAGGGAAAGGGAGATTAACAGCTTACCTGTCACTCATCATCATTTCTAATGATCTGGCTGTGAGGGACCTGACTCCAATGTTCTCCAGGTTCTTCTTTCCCATATATGTCACACCTTAAGATTTGTGGCCTCTTATGGCAAGGCAAGACCAAACAACACCTTTTATAGAATAATGACACCAAGAAGTGACGGCCACTTAGTTGATGTTTTTAAAACACGATTAAAGACTCACTTGTATATTTTGGCTTTTAAATAATGTTGAGTGTAATTTGATGCAATAAAGTTTTGCTGTTATTGGCTATGGAGATGAAATGATGATTTTATTATGTATTGGAAGTTTATCATTTTGTAAATTTTTTATTTTTGTTGTAAAGCACTTTGTAGCTATGCTTTGAAAGGTGATATATTAATAAACTTTTACTTACTTACAAGTTGAAACACAGCAACTAGAATTCATATTAGCAGTCGATTGCATCAGTTGGTCGGCCAAGTTTAACCATGCAAATGTACATACCCTATGCTTTGTACTTGAATTACAGTATATTTGCTGGTGTGGGGTAATCATCCCCATTGCCACAACTGCTTAGCCTGAAGACTTTTACAAATCAACAGTTACTGTGGCCTAGCTCTTCACTAGCTACAAAAACATGAATAAGGGACATTGTGTTGTGCCCTAATCCCCAGTCAATCACTTCAAACCAGCCATTAATAAATATATGTGTATTCCGACACTTAAGTGAACCGAGGCAAAGCCGATCCTCAGCTCACTTAACACAAAAGCTCCATAAAGATGAATATGAAATAGGACAGCCGTCAATCAAAGCTCCGTGAAAGCTGTCAGAGAAGGAAAAACGGCTAATTCGAGAAATCCCCTGATGTCTTTCAAAAGGCAATACAAATACAAAGGCATTGACTTAAATAAATCTCTCCGTTGTCTAAAACTGTCAAACATCAATTTAAACTCAGATCCTACCAATGTATGTCTTAAGAAACTCATCAGAGAGAAAGCACGGAATTTTCTAGGAGTATTTTGTAAGGAGAACATCTTTAGGATCTTGTATTGATATTTTAGTTTTTTTAACCAAGTCAAATTAAAATGAAACCAGGAACTGAATTGATGAAATGGCTTCTTTAGGTCCATGCGGCTGGCACTTGGGTAATTACGTTATCAACCTCAACTCACTAACAAGAAATGAACAAAGAGAAATAATGGCACTGACAATCAATGGGGATTGGACATGTGTTTTTCAATACAAAAGGATTCAATCTTACAATAAAATCTTGAATACACATGAATTAAGTTTAGATAAAAACCTTAAAAAGTAACCATTTTACAAAAAGCTGTGTTAAGCCAGCCTCTACTTCTCCTCCACATTGGAACATCCAAGATAACAACCAAATGTTGTGTGAAATTTCAGCTACTTGAGAAAGATATATAAGTTTTGTTAAGGGGGAAGTAAAGTCTAAAATAGAATAAGGCTAGAAATGCTGTATTTTGTATACTAAACATAAACATGAACTTACGGCACCAGAAGTCTAATGAAACAAATGATTTATACTTCAAAGTTGGCCACAGGGGGTCACCATCTTGTAACTTTGTTAAAAATCTTTGCAAGACCAAGACTGTGCACATGCTCAGTGAGGTCTGGGTTTCTTCTTAGGGATCATCATAAATGATCAAAACAGCACAAGTCAAATAATATCTGCCAGAAGCTGAAACAACAAGACTGATTAATAATCAGAATATACAGACTGCACTGGGTCCTGTGTTGTCATGTAATCTAATGTGGATTTTATAGTTTTTGTATTGTTTAGTACAAACTTTCTCCAACTCTGCAGAACCAGTGGCTGCAGCAAAATAATCCTCCAAATAGAATCCCAGTTTATCTGTTTAAATCTGGCTCCATGATCTTTGTCCCTGCAGCTGGAGTTGGAAACAGTAAAGGGGATGTAAAGGCAAAAATAGAATCCAATACAAATCTCTACACAGTCGCCGACTGCTCTACAGGGAAACAAACAAAGCTGCTTGAGTTCTGCATGGCTGGGAAGTAAGGCGGGGGCTCCCCCTGCTGTTCATAAGTATGATTGTTTCCCTGCAGAGCAGTTAGGGACCGTCTGACAATTCCTATCCACAGCAGTAAATGAAGGGAGAATTTCACTGCACAGTTTCTTGTAAAAACGGTACACATTTTTTAATTAAAGTATATTGGAGACAGGTTTCTTTTTCATTAAAGAAAGTAAAAAAAGGATTTTATTTTTTTGCCTTTACATGCCCTTTAAAAGCTTCCTTGGGTAAACCATAAGCCTAAAATGATCCTACACGACAGTTACATTAGAAAATACCTTCTAAAATCCTACGGCAAAAAACAAAGACTTTGTATCTCCCAGTTATCCCACACCATACCCCTGCATTCATCAGTTGCTCTGTATTCATAAGAGTCAGGCAATAGTCTACACATAGGCATCCCCCTGGACACCCCTAACTTTCACATCAGTTAGATACACATACAAAGGTCAACTAGCAGCCATAACATGCTGGAGAGCCCTGTGCATACTCCCTACCTCAGGACATATATGAAAGAGACTGAAAACAGAAAGGAAAACATGGTGGGACAAATGGTTGGCAGGAGTTTTGATGTATAATGAAAAACATAATCTGAAAAAGACAAAAGATTATAGGATTGCTGGTTACAAGTGTCAGCAACAGCTTGAGGCACTGCATGAAGGTCAAGGGGAATAAGAAGAATGAAGGCACATTTGGGTTGTGCTGTCCACTTCTGTTAGTTCCCTTTCAATGGAATTCAGTGGTTAAGTATCTAGTAAAGGACTTGAAAGTTAATTGCAGACAGCAGAATGGTAGAAAGGCTGTTAGGTTGGATTCAACTTCTTCTGGTCTTTCTACCAAAGAAAGTTAGTCAGTCTTTCCACTGAGAGCTGTGATTAGCCTTGTACTTGTGAATATCAAGCAATAATTATGGGGTCAAGTCCCCTTTGTCAATACAATTCATTGGATTTTTTCTTTCTCCTACTAGTGGGGGGTTGCTTCACAACCCTTAGACATGGGGGCAAATTCACTAAGCGCCGAAGCGCCGAAGGCTAGCGTCAATTCGCTAGCGTTGGGCATTTTCGGTACTTCGCAAATTCACTAACGAACGCTGGCGTAGATTCGCTAGTGTTACTTCGCACCCTTACGCCTGGCAAATTTTTCGCTACGGACGTAACTACGCAAATTCACTAACACGCGCAGTGTACTGAACGCTACCTTTTACGCTAGACTTCCTTCGCCACCTCAGACCAGGCGAAGCGCAATAGAGTAGATAAGGATTGCTTCAAAAAAAGTCAAAATTTTTTCTAAGTCCCAAAAAACGCTGGCGTGTTTTCTACATTATGGGTGATAGGCTGAAAAAGATCGAAAAATTTTTTGGGGCTCCCCTCATTTCCTGACTCATGGCAACTTAGCTATACAGTGGGCACATGTGTAGGGCAAAATAAAAATTTTATTTGATGTTTTGAAGGTTTTCTAGGCATTTGTAGTGCTGATACGTATTCCTCGATTGAAATTTGAAGCCATATGCAAATGAACCATCGCTAGCGAAACTTCGCTTCGCTTGGCGAATCAACGCTAGCACAACTTCGCAAACTTACGCTACCCCTGTGCGCAACTTCGGATTTTAGTGAATTTGTGGAGCGCTGGCAAAACTACGCCTGGCAAAGTGTGGCGAAGTGCGGCGAAGCGCAGCGAAGTTGCGCCTGGCGCAACTTCGAATCTTAGTGAATTTGCCCCATGGACTCCTGTAGTAGAATATACAGATGACAGTATTCAAATGATAACAGCACTGTTTGGGAAGAGAGTACGATGAATATACAGCAATGGCAGTTTTTGAGTCAAGAAGGGACTTTGCTGCAGTATTTAAACCCTGGTGGGAGATGCTAATTAAGAGTTTCAGTTCTATAACAGCTGAAGGGCCGTAGGTTGGACATTCCTGATTTATGTTGTTTTTTTCTTTTGCTTGCGGGCACCAGCCTTCCGCATTGTCCTGGGCTGCTATCCTTTATCTTAATTTGTCATTTTGGAAGACCCAAGGCAATGCTTAGCCTTTCGTAACATGCTGATGTCAATACACAAAAAAATAGAAGAATAAATTGAATGAGAGCAACTTTGTTAGAGCAAGGGGCACCCTGCAAAGTGCCCGTGGGGTATCTGAACTCTGCAATGTTAGAAAAGAAGACATATGGAGATTAGGAAATGGGTAGCCAAATGGCTCCATTTATAAAGTAATGTACTGTTAAATAGATCCCAAATGACTTGGTAGCACGCAAGCAACCTATTGTGCATGAACTGTAAATTTGCAGATTTGCACAAAGTTCTTAATTCTTGGCATTTGATGAAACAATAATGAAATCTCACAAAGGTATTGTATCTTTTATTGAGTTGAAAGCTTAAGCAGAGTAGGGTCTTGAGGTCATAATTTCAATGTGATATTTTTGATACACATAGCCTGCATGATTTTATATTACGGTTTAGTATTTATAGAGTGTCAGCAGATTCCACTGAATGATTCAAGAGATGAGGAGGGCCCTGCTTAAAATGAATGCTCATGGCCAGAAAGATTGATGACATGTCAGGTATAGATGAATGCCTATATCTTCCCACTTAGCAGATGCCAAAAACATCAAGGGGTTCTGTGCTTCTTCTTTATTAATTGAAATTTCGTGATGAGTTAAGGTGGCCATAGACATAGAGATCAGCTTGTTTGGCGATGTCGCCAAATGAGCGGATCTCTCTCCGATATTCACAGGCAGTACTTTACCTGCTGTCAGCGCTAGCCAACATATCACCGGGAGGCCACAGTAATAATATAAAAAATTCTGTAGTGAGTGTGCAAAAACTAACGTGTAAAAAGAGAGTAAAGTACTGCCTGTGAATTGAAGTTTTCGGTGGTAGTTGCCGAAATCCAACAATAGTTGCAGTGGACGAGGTGAGGCTGACTGATTGGGCTGAGCATCTCCATTTTCGCATCTCTTTATGTGCCGGTTTAGATTGACTCTCTCTGATATGCCCACATTGAAGTGGGCGATATCGGGCTGATCCAATCGTTGGCCCTAGGGCCCCATAATGCATCCGATCTGATACACGCTCAGATGCTGCCGTGATCCAATGGGATTTTTAACCTGCCCGATCAAGGATCTGGCCGACTTTCGGACAGATATCGATTGGGGAAGCCCGTAGGATGGCCCAACACATGGGCCAATAAGCTGCCGACTCGATCTGTGTATGGGGGCCTTTAGTGTAAGGATGAGTTCGACATATAAAACACCCCACCTTCTCTGTCACCTCTTCCTGGTCTTCAGGTTTTTAGATAATGAGATGTTCCTTATTCAGGGGCTTTCATCAGAATTTGAATCAATACTATGTCTTCCCTTCCATGATTGCTGAGAAGAACCAAAAAGGTTGGATGAATTTTAACATGTGAAAGTACTAAAACAGTACATTCCCCATAGAGTATCTAGTAGAGCATCTAGACACAATCAAGCAACTGGACTTACTTCTAGATACTCTATATCATGACCTTGATAAATTAAAATCTTCACAGACATAACTCATAATTAATAATGATTAATAATAATACTAAATTGACCTCTGACCACAAGGTTTATGTTCATTGTTGCTTAAAAGGATCCCACCAACAGTTCACTATATTACAAATTAGCAGATCAATGAGGGACAGAAGGAATGTGATCCTAAACTCCAGGGACCTCCATGACTCTTATGCCTAGCTTGTGCTGAGATGCTTTCTAGGTCTCCCGTGTCTGGAACTTCTATCATTTCATTTCACATACTGAACATTGTGAGATACTGAAGTAGAGAGATGGAATGGAATTGTCATTTCAGTGATTATGGCATGCAAAAGGCTTGTGAAGGTCTTTAATGGAGAACTAAAGCGTAACTAAAGAAGTAGGTAGAAATGTTGTACATGATGTTTTGTGCTTCTGTACCAGCCCAAGGCAACCACAGCCCTTTAGCAGTAAAGATCTGTGTCTCCAAAGATGCCCCAGTAGCTCCCCATCTTCTTTTCTGCTGATTCACTGATTCACATGCTCTGTGCTGCTGTCACTTACTGAGCTTAGGGAACCACTCACAATATACAGTACACTTAGAATAGAAATGTCACAATATAAGGCTGATTAGTAATTAATACACATAATTACTACATGGCAGCACAGAAACCAGTGCAATTAGCATCAGAATTGAATAATCAGCAAACCTGTAGCATCAGCTTATATTACAGCCAGGGAAGCTCATTTTCTGCTGGATAATTAGTGACGAGCCCTAAGCTTAGCTTCTCAACAGCCAATCAGAGCCCACTGAGCATGTGAGTGTCACAGACACTTTCCAAGATGGTGACCCCCTGTGACAAGTTTGAAGTCCTGGATAATTGTTCCTATCCAGAAGCTGGAACTTTAGGCTGGTGCAATTAGTACAGTATATAAAATATGGCATTTTTAGCCATATTCATATTTAGGGGTTAGTTCTCTTTTAAAGGAGTGGTTCGCCTTTAAGTTAATTTTTACTGAGTTATAGAATTGCTAAATATTTTTCATTGGTCTTCTTTTTTTATAGTTTATGAACTATATGCCTTCCTTTCCTGACTCTTTCCAGCTTCCAAATGGCCATATCTAAATGGGGGTCCTATGCAAATTCGGATTCGGCTCGTCTGGCAGAAGGATTCGGCCGAATTTGAATCTTGCTGAAAAATGCAGAATCCTGGCTGAATCCCAAACCGAATCCTGTATTCGGTGCATCCCTAATTCAAACCAATGCATGGTTGCTAGGGTAATTTGCTAAAACTGCAAAATGTGGAGCTGTTGAATAAAAAAGCTAAATAACTTGAAAATCACAAATAATATAAAATGAAAACCAAATGCAAATTGTCTCAGAATATCCCTCTCTACATCATACTGACAGTTGATTTCAAGGTGAACAATTATTAAGTGTTTGCGTTGGACAACTGTACAGTGAGATGAGGACAAAGGCCTTGGATACATTTTAAGACCACGATTGTACTTTTAAGGGGATGCGCGGACAGTCGTTTCATCTTGATTGACAAGCGTTTGACTATGTCAGGTTCTCCCTGTTGGAAGTAAAGAACTATTAAGAATTATAGAAAGCAGTCTTTCCCTTTAAAAAAAGTTCTGTTTTTAGCTTCTTCGGATGTCATAGAATGGTGCCAGACTAGTCTAACATCTGCATTTTAATGGCAATAAAAGCAACACTCAAAGCTAAAGTGGAAAAACAACACACAACTCTGGGGTGGGGGCTTAAAACCCAACTAAATCATTTCCGACAGCTGAGACTTTGCACAAAGTCAGTTTTACTGCTTGTGTTTGGAAGAAATAAACAGAAGTCAGTGGAATAACCTTTCCTGGCTCACACCGAGTCGCTATGAAAAAGAAATAATCGGACTTGCTTGTGTTGGCTCAGTACCTTTCAGATAGATCATTCTCATCCATTCCTCTGTCCCCAGCAGCCTCCAGGGAGAAGTTGACCCGAGACCAAGCAAATAAGTCTCATCAGCAGTAGAATCGCAAACAATTCTTAGAGTGGTTGTTTACAAAAAGCAAATACAGGTTGATGATGGCGTCAGGCTAACAAATATTCACTTAGCTGTCTGCTGATCTCCAGCCTCGCATGGGAATTGTGTCTATCAGATGTAAGGAACAATGAACCCCCTGCTATTAAGTATAAGGACAATTGAGGAGTTGTGTAAGAACATAAATACATAAACAAGTATAGGAAGTTTTGATGGTAGCATGGTCATGAGTATAATACTGTATTTCTTCTTACTTCTTGTTTAGTGGTTAAAAAATATACTCCATACTATATATATATATATATATATATATATATATATATATACCATATACCATTTGGTTATAATATTCATGGTTCTTTGGATAGAAATATAGGTAGAACAGCTTTGTCCCTTTATGAGAAAAATGATTGGGCAGAAACACTGAAGCACACATCATTCAAATTGCTCTGTAGGTCTGCACCTTATTGCATAGCTGGGGTTTTGTGATTATCCCAAAATGTTGTTCAGTGTTTATACATTGCATAATGACCTTCACAAACTGGGCATGCTATTCAACTGTTATTTATGCATTTGGTAATATGATCAGACTATAAGCTGGTACAGCTGGAGTTATAGCCAAACTTCTGAACCGTGGTTAAGTTGGTGCAGTTGGAGTTATGGCCAAACATTCAGGCCCAGATTTATGGTAAGACCCCAAAGGCGGGAAAATTTTAGGGAGAGCATGCTGCCCTGCCGCATCCTAAGGAGTGCTGGGTGCTCTGATACTTGAGAGCGTGCTCACGTGTGCACAGGGGTTTCTCATCTAAGGGGCCAGTGCTAGGACCATGCGTCACAGGAGGGCATGTTATTCAAGCAGGCATGAAGCGTCCGGCGCTGGCCTTAGGTTGCCGCTTGCTCATATCCAGCCCTACAAACATCTGAAGCATGGTTAGCTTGGTACAGGTGGAGTTATGGCCAAACATCTGATCTGAAGCATGGTTAGGTTGGTACAGGTGGAGTTATGGCCAAACATCTGATCTGAAGCATGGTTAGGTTGGTACAGCTGGAGTTATGGAAAGACATCTCAAGCATGGTTAGGTTGGTGCAGTTGGAGTAATGGCCAAATATCTGAAGCATAGTTAGGTTGGTGCAGTTGAACTTATGGCCAAACATCTGATCTGAAGCATGGTTAGGTTGGTGCAGTTGGAGTTATGGCCAAATATCTGCAGCATTGTTAGGTTGGTGCAGGTGGAGTTATAGCCAAACATCTGATCTGAAGCATGGTTAGGTTGGTGCAGGTGGAGTTATGGCCAAACATCTGATCTGAAGCATGGTTAGGTTGGTACAGCTGGAGTTATGGACAGATATCTCAAGCATGGTTAGGTTGGTGCAGTTGGAGTAATGGCCAAATATCTGAAGCATAGTTAGGTTGGTGCAGTTGAACTTATGGCCAAACATCTGATCTGAAGCATGGTTAGGTTGGTGCAGTTGGAGCTATGGCCAAACATCTGAACATAGTTAGGTTGGTGCAGTTGAAGTTATTGGCCAGACATCTGAAGCATGGTTAGGTTGGTGCAGTTGGAGATATGTCTGGATACTTGAAGCACAGTTGGTTTAGTGCAGTTGGAAATATGGCAAGACACTAGAAGCACATGGTTAGCTTGATTCGATTGTTGCACTTGGAGCGATGGCTAGATATTTGGATTACGATTAGGTTGGTGCAGCTGAGATATGGCCAGAGATTTGAAGCCTGGTTAAGTTAGTACAGCTAGAGATATGGCCATAGACTTAAAGCATTTTTAGGTTGGTGCATTTGGATATAGGAATAGAGATTTGAAGCACAGTAAGGTTGGTGCAGTTGGAGATATGGTATGGCCAAAGATTTGAAGTAGGATTAGTCTGATGCAGTTGAAGATATGGAAAAAGATTTTAAGCACAGAAAGGTTGGTGCAGTTGGAAAGAGGGCCAGAGATTTAAAATATGGTTAGGTTGGTGCAGCCTCAGCTATGGCCACAGATGTGAAGCATGAATAGGTTGGTGCAGCTGGAGATATGACCAGAGATTTGAATTACAGTTAGGTTGGTGCTAGTGAGATCCCACAACAAAATTGTCGCACAACAGCACACTTAATTGTACTTCCGGATAGATACAGATGTGTCCCTCCATGCAACTTTTTTTTGCACCATCTGATGTGAAAATAAAGTGTTTTTCCATCCTTATATGTTAACATATATGTTTTCAATGCAAAGCATGTTGCTTTTTTCAGTAAAAGCAAAATGTTAAAAAAAAGTACATTTGATTTCTCCATGAAATGGGAACTAGGATTTTCTTCTCTCAATCTCGGCTCATTTGCTGCAGTGAGCGTGACTGTGCCTTACTGAAATATTAAATAAAATAAAAATATTCTTCCTCTGCAAGATACAGCCGCCAATTCCTGGAGGGCGACTGTCTGATGAGATTCTGAATCTCTTTACGTGATTATTTATATATTTCAATAAACTATTAGAACAGCCCACACTTGGGAATAGTAAGTGTGGGTTTTTTCTTCTGGTGAGAGTGCTGCCATTAAATGTAGAAAGGATGACAGCCAAAATCTTTGCTTCTAACATGCTTAGTGTCAAACCTTAGATGTGAGCATTCCAATAATGGCATAAGTGCCCTACTGAAAGTCAATGAAGAGAAATGAATAATACATGGATAAAGGTCGCTCTTTAAACCTGTCTGGTGTTTTTATTTTACAATGAAATATTTTAAAGTAAAAGAAAAGATGCAACTGGGGGGTGCCAAGTTATAAGACACCCCATGGTGATTCAACTTGCTTGCTTGTTACCCCAGACTGAAGCTTCTCTTCTTCAAAAAACATTCCACTGGCTCTGCCATATACTTCCAGTCTTCCAAGCATTTCCCAACTGGCTTGGGCCAAGTTGCAGTCAGGGCTGGATTGGGTCGCAGGGAGAAAAACCCAGTGGGCCCCATGGACCCAGACCCACTCGCTGGCCAAAAACCGTAGCTGCTGCCAACTGGCCCAATTGTGGCCGCAAAAAAAATTATGTATGCTGGTGGTATTATTGGTGGGGGCCTTGGTAGGCTAAAATGGGATCCAGTTGGTCCTGGAACTCCCAGGATTGATGGAGTCTGAGCCCCAATCTCTTGAGGATGGCTATGGGGATGGAGGTGGGCAGGAGTACCCCATGGCCTACTGCCCCTGGGGTAGATTTTTGCCACCTTGGATAGAGTGCTGTGCGAGGCATTTCCCAACTTTTCTCAAGTTAAAACAGCTCTGGAAAGTGCTGAGTATGTGTGAACTAGCAATGGGAGAGGAAAGCAAAACATTTTGGAGCTATTGATCATCCATATACTGTAGTTCCCTTCTTTCAATATGTCTGTTCCATTATAATTTACTTTTAATTACTTTTTGATGCTCCTCTTGCTTGCTAAGATGTACCTTATTCACTCTGCTTTGTAATCCTGTACATCAGGGATCAGGAACCTTGGCTCTCCAGCTGTTAAGTAACTACAAGTCCCACAATGCATTTGCCTTTAGACTCCTTCAAAAGGCTCCTTCATTGCATTGTGGGACTTGTAGTTCCTTAACAGCTGGAGAGCCAAGGTTCCTGATCCCTGCTGTACATCATCACCATCCAACATGGAACAAGCAGCACATCCACACACACAGCTTATTTGCTATTAACCAGTTCACATTATCAGCATTATTATAAGCCCTTAAATGTGTCAGAACAATGACAACTCCATGAAGCAGAAAATACCAAATATCCATCCCTGGTAGTTAAATAGTGGGCCACCTTACATAGGCCACTTAGTGGTCCACATTGATACATAGACCAGATCTCCGACCATCTCCTGAAGCTAGGAGCTGAGCCGGCACCATAAGCTGCAACAATAAGATATTTTTATTTATGCATTTATTAATATATTCCAATAAAATTAAGAATGGTGTGGTGGACATCCTGAGCTGGCTTCTTTTGACAACCCTTATTTATACCCAGAGTTTCACACATTGACAATGGTACTGGGGTCATCTTAATCTACATGACAATGATACACCTCACTTACTCATCTAGTTGCTTCTTTCTCTAGCCTCAGCTGACTGTCTCCACAACTCCCATGCAGAGATGGCCCACCATGTTCCATAATATCTACCCTCAATAAAACTTCTTAAACCCAGGACTCAAGAGAAATTGCACCAGCCAGAAATCAACACACCATTTTGCACCATATCAGTGGCAGAACTAATTGCAAGCAATGAAGGAACTTGCCAGGCTACCCAAGGCTCAGTATGTCTTCAAGTGCTGCCCAACTGCTGTTGAACCCTCTCCATTGCCTGAGCTCCCAGCAATCATTCATCTATCTTCCAGGTTTGATCTGTGGCAGCTGTACAGGATATTGTGCCGGACATTCATCTAACAGTGTTGGAGATATAATGAGAAATTGAGTCCAAGCATGAGCTGCCTCAGACACCCACAAATGTACAGTAATAGACTGAGGGTCGCTACTAATGACCTGATCTTCTCTCGTCCTCAGCCAGTAAACATATTTAAAGGGATACTGTCATGGGAAAATTTTTTTTTTTCAAAACGCATCAGTTAATAGTGCTGCTCCAGCAGAATTCTGCACTGAAATCCATTTCTCAAAAGAGCAAACAAATTTTTTTATATACAATTTTGAAATCTGACATGGGGCTAGACATTTTGTCAATTTCCCAGCTGCCCCAAGTCATGTGACTTGTGCCTGCTCTTCAGGAGAGAGATGCTTTCTGGCAGGCTGTTGTTTCTCCTACTCAATGTAACTGAATGTGTCTCAGTGGGACCTGGATTTTACTATTGAGTGCTGTTCTTAGATCTACCAGACAGCTGTTATCTTGTGTTAGGGAGCTGTTATCTGGTTACCTTCCCATTGTTCTTTTGTTTGGCTACTGGGGGGGGGGAAAGGGAGGGGGGGATATCACTCCAACTTGCAGTACAGCAGGAAAAAGTGATTGAAGTTTATCAGAGCACAAGTCACATGACTTGGGGCAGCTGGGAAATTGACAATTTGTCCAGCCCAATGTCCGATTTCAAAATTGAATATAAAAAAATCTGTTTGCTCTTTTGAGAAATGGATTTCAGTGCAGCATTCTACTGGAGCAGCTCTATTAACTGATTCATTTTGAAAAAAATGTTTTTTCCCATGACAGTATCCCTTTAAAGATATGACAATATGATTCCTCTGCTCCTGGCACGTTATTACCTTCTGCCTACATTGCTGCCTCTGATGCATATGTTTTGTAGGCTATTATGCCGGCATTCCTTTAATATCCAGCTGCCCCCCCCTTCTTTTTACTACACAGATCATCATACAGGCCAATAATTTGTCTTCATTAATTTCCATGGAAACAATACAATATTTGCTTTGCATACTGAATGGGAAATCTTTTGTCCTGGGCTATTTTAGCATATCCAACAAAACACTTATCCCATAGGAAATAAGGGAGGCTCCTTTATATTTAATGAAGGCTATATTGTGCCCTGCCTGAAAGACTATAAAAAGAAAAATAGAAACCGCTGAGCGAGAACGCTGTATATGTGGGGAACAGCATTCATTAAAATAAATATATAAAATAAAAACCCTCTCATTGAGCCTATATCATTTTTTACATTTGTTTATAAACAAATCCCACACAATATATGTAATTTGCCTTTATTACGATGATGAAAAAAGCAAAAGCATCTCTTCATTACTATACAGCTGTCACCAACCGCACTCTTTATTAAAAACCACTTATACTTGGAAGGTCATTTATTTTGTTCAATAGACGTCTTGGCGCGTAACCAGTAAATCATCAGTCTGAATTTTCACTAAGTTATTAACAGAAAACCCCAAGTGGTTAAGGGTAAACCAAGTACCAGCCAGGCTTACCGACACTTTGCAACATCTAATTCTTGTATATTATAAAAGAAACCATATCTATACCTGTGTATACCAGCTTTTTCCAATGGATCACTCCTGGTGGGTTTGGGTCTGGGCTCCACCTCCTACTTACTTTTGATGGCTGCCAGTCTGCTCCCTGAGATTGGTCTCCAGCTTTTTTATAGGCACTTGTGGCTCGTAGGCACCCCTTATTGTGAGATGTATAAGCATGGCCTTTACTGTAGGAAGCAGGCGTACTCGCAAGGTTACGATGAACGAATATAAACTTTATAGACAGCTTCTTGCAGGAAGGAAGATCTACAGACGGTGCACTGGTTGCCATTAGAGAATACCAGTTACACTATGCACAATACGGCTGCAGATTCTCTCTCTTACATACACTCTCAGCGTTTCTGTCCTAAAGCTCCAGGAGCCCTATTCTGCTGGTAGATTGCCATTAGCTGCTCCAAGCTTCCACTATAAATTCCCTCCAACCTAAACCTAAACGCTTCATTTCTGTACCTGGATTACAATCGCCTCATGGGGCTCTACCCCAATGAATCACTCCATGTTGGAACAACAGGCTGTCCTTTCTCACTAGCCTAACTATCTTTCACTCCTGGGGGTAGATTCACTAACGGGTGAGTTTTCGCTAGCGTTAGCTTCGCACATCTCGCATCAGTTCGCCAGATGCAAATGCGCAACGAGTACACTAATAAGCAGAGTTTCGTCCTGGGAGACTTTGTGCTAGTGTTACTTTGATTCGCTAGTGATCCTGTTCTTAAAGGGCACCAATCATGACCAAAATCATTTACTAAGTAAATACACTATGTGAAAGTTCAAGAAATCAGATTAGAAAACAGTTAAAATTGTTTGTATAATGTAAATGATCAGCTCACTATTCCTTCTGCAAGATCTCCCCTATATCCACTGCAGTTCTAGCTGAGGCAGCCATCTTGGATTTCACTGGCTCCTCCTACCTATATCTTCCCAGCCAACTGTAGCTCTGAAATCTCGCACATGCTCAGTTGAAATTCCTTGTTGCTTATCAATAGGGATGTAGCGAACTGCCGATTTGGTGTTCGCGAACGCCGTTCGCGAACACCGGCAAAAAATGCGAACGTTTGCGAACAGTTCGCGAACTTCGAACACCCGCTAAAATCGTTCGATTCGAACGATCGAAGGATTTTAATCGTTCGATCGAAGGATTTTCATTCGAATCGAACGATCGAAGCCATTCGATCGAATGCTTTTCATTCGATCGAATGCTTACAATCGTTCGAACGAATGGAAATCGTTCGATTTTTAGCGGTCGAAGGAATTCGAATGGTCGAACGATCGAACGCGAACTCAAAATGCAAACGTTCCCAAACGTTCGCGAACATTCGGCGGACGCGAACGGTCGAAGTTCGCGCGAACTAGTTCGCGGGCGAACAGTTCGCTACATCCCTACTTATCAACCCTTCTAAGCTATTTTCAAATCAGCCAAACCTGTGTGTTAGCTGCTGTACAGTAGTGCTGCCACCTGCTGGAAGTTAGTGTGTGCCCTTCATTTGCATAATAACAACACCAGCAGGGGACAAGATAGGGAAATATTCTGATACTTATAGTGGAGGAGTTTACTTAAACAAGGCATTCTGGGTAGAATACTCAAAGCAGTGTTACAATCTGAGCATGCTCCTGAAATTTGCATATTAGAGTCTCTGTTATAGTCTCAATATGGCCTCCCTCAGTGAAAGAACCCATTTGACAAAGTAAGGGATTTTTTTAAAACCTACAGTTTTTTCAAAAAACTATATATGTAGTTTGATTAAACGTGTTTAGGTTGTACTGGTCAGATTGTTAATATGTGTTTGATTTTGGCTGTGATAGGTGCCCTTTAAGTCAATTTGCATAGGGCAGGTAATTTAAAGTTATATGGTCTTTATTATAAATGTTGCTGCAAATGCTTGAAGTTACCACTTTTTATTACAAATGTTTCCCAAAAAAAGTTTGTTAGGACTTTTGCAGCCAATCACGCTTCAAAAAAGGAACGGTCGTTAGCGTTTTTGGAACTTTAATGTATTTTCGGCTCACAGGATATGATGTAAGTGACAGAAGATTGAGGAAGATCTCGCTGCTTTCTAGCACTTCTGAGGTGGCAAAGTGAAATCTGGCAAAAGATGTAACATTCTGTAAAATCCGAATTTTAGTGAATTTGCGGAGTAACTACCATTCACCAGAGCAAAAAGTCGCCTGATGATAGAGTGAGAACGAATGCTAGCACTTGCACCTGCTAGTGAATTGGCGATGTCCCTATGGGTGGCAACGCTGCCGAATTGTCGGTAGCGTTAGCCATTTTGTCCTTTGGCGAATCTCCCCCCTAGAGTGAACTCACACCACCTTCTATAACTAGCTTACCATAAAGGAATCAGCCTCCCACTTATGATCTAGCCACATCAGTCTTGATCCTACCGCTGGATGTTCCTAGGCCAAAGAGGAAGGTACCACCTTATATAGAATTTTACCCCCACAGGCCAACCTTAGGGGTTGGTGCCACCCGCTGGCTGGACTACCACATTGCCAACTATTTACAATATGAAAAATATAAATGATTTTTCACCTCTTTACAAGTTGCAGGAGGTTGACCTGCAGAAAGGCTTACAGTTGAAGTACGGTTGAAGTACGGTTGAAGTAGACCTCATTACAACAGTCCAAGGTCAAGCCCAAAAGTTAGCAACCCGTAGTGAAGCCAGGGTCCCGGGAACCCATGAACAAGGCTTAGAAAGTACCACAGCCGCATCTTACAACAAGATTAGAACCACCCCAGCACCCAATTTCAACTGGGACTTTTACCAACAAATACCTCCAATATAACTGGACCCTTCTTAACAACCACAGTCACCTTGCTGAAAGGCCACCGAAAACAATCTCCTTATAACACGAGCTGCATTTATTATTGTCACAAACACATGTTTTATAGCTACTGTATATAAACCTCCATCTCATCCCTGTAACCCCCCTCTAAAGCCAAATACATCAATATTCTATTTCATTTCCACACCTTTCATATGATCAGTACGTGCTCATCACCCGCAAAGGTTTAATGCACTCGTTAATGAGATATTTAAGCTTTTTGCACAGTGAAGGTCGTTACCAAGTACAGGTTTTCCAGGACAGAAGTCCAGCAAAAAACCCACAAAATTTGACTTTGCCCTGATTTCATCTTTATTTTGCCTTCATTTTGCATTCTCATTGAGTTTTCCCCTTTCCATTCATTACAGTTTTGAATTGAGAGTAGAATGTTTCTGCTGAAAAACCAACACAGTCTCCTGTTTGTTGGACATTTCTGCCATCAGCTTATTTCATTGTCACACCAATATATCTTTCCAATCTCATACGTGTCATTATATTCCTTCTCGCTGGAGACCTTTCACCTTCCTTCAGCTTTTTCCCTTTCTACAATCTATTTCCCCGGGTGCAGTGAGCGCTAGAAATAGATCTTTCCCTAACAGTCGATGCAAGTGGGAATGAGCTCAGTGCTGATTCTGCTTCTGGATTGTCCCAAACTGGTGTGGGGTTTTTTTTTTTATATTGAGACGGCTGAAATCCATCTGTGGCGTGCCTACATGTCTATATAATAAATGGTCACGTCAAATGAAATCTTATAATTAGTTGAACCCCCTTCCCTTGCCAATAAATCTGCTGATGGTTTTGCAGTGTAATCAGGTGCATTCAGGCTTTTAACTTTACTGACAAAGTGCAGGATCGGCGCCTCCCAATCTGGCTGAGATGTGAAGATTAACTTTATTTAACCTTTAAATTAACTTTTAGTATGATGTAGAGAGGGATATTCTGAGACAATTTGCAATTGGTTTTTATTATTTGTGGTTTTTGAGTTATTTATTCAGCAGCTCTCCGGTTTGCAATTTCAGCCGTCTGGTTGCTAGGCTCCAAATTACCTTAGTAACCATGTACTGATTAGAATAAGAGACTGGGATATGAAAAGGAGAGGCCTGAATAGAAAGATGAGCGGTATGTCAGGCTTACCGAGTACTGGAACCAGCGTCCATGCCAAGCTTCGTGCCCAAGTTGTCCGGGACTAGTCAATTCTATTGGAGGAAAATGTCTGCGCAGGGATTTGTGAACAGGATGGTGAGATCCTGACATAGTAACAAAGAATTAGCTTGACAGAGCATTTGTTTTTTTAGATGGGGTCAGTGACCCCCATTGAAAAGCTGGAAAGAGTCAGAAGTACAGAAGATAAATAAAACAACTATAAAAACTATAAAAAGGAGACAAATGAAGAATTGGCCATTCTGTAACATACTAAAAGTTACAGTGAACCACCCCTATAAGTGGAAGAGCAGACAAGTAGCTCTGCATTGGGGCAGCATGGAGCTGATCACCCCTAAACATGTCAAGTGCACAGTGGGTGCTGTACAAAATCAGGCCCCAGGCCCGGATTTGTGGAAAGGCCACCTAGGCCCGGGCCTAAGGTGGCAAGATTTTAGGGTGGAGGCATTGTGCCCAACCACACCCAACACTGGGGATGCACAAGAGATTCAATCATTATTTTTAATTTCCCATGCACCAATCCCCATTGCTCTGGTCTAGATGATGAAAATTTGCAAGAGTAAAGGGAAGGGGACAGGGGCACCTACTATCTATATCCAGCCCAGTCAGGCCCGGATTTCTGGACACAAAGGCCCGGGCCTAGGGCAGCAGAAATTCAGGGGCTTCATGCCCCCCAGCGCATTCAAGTAAGTTGCACTGGCACATACACTGTACATGCAGGAACAAGCGGACGAGAGGACAAATCGGACGGGAAGGTGATGCAGAAGGGGAGAGGAAGGAAGGGAAGAGAGAGGCGGACAGGGAAGGGCAAGCGGAAGGGACACGGAAAGAGAGGGGGCCCTGTTTGTAAATCCGGGCCCTTACAAAATGCAGCTTCCATAAAGGACTTCCCTAGGACTGATTGGTGTAAACAGCAGTAACATTGAATCTCACGGGAGCCACTGTTACTACCTGACTGCTTTCTTTTTCTCTGCCGCTGCTTCCGAAACCCGTGTCATGCAGAAAAATAGAATGCTGAGCATATGTAAAAGTAGATTTATTGCTCTTCATTTGATGCCAAATGGAATTGCTCGGCACATCTTTGGTGGATATTGTACTTTCACAAGTTCCAGTCTTACAAGCGCAGAAACAAAAACCCTTCGCAGGTAATTAGGAATTTGTACTTTGATGAATGGGATGCAGGCGCCCTGTTCTATTTTCTTTTCCTGATTTTGCAGCCAGGAGAGCTTAATTCCCACCCCATGATAACATTAACCGCACTAGATTCAACAGCAATCAGTCCATACCATGCTTGGCACAATATATATATATAATAGATGACCTGACATCATTTTTATTTGGCCTTAACTTTATATAAAGCCACTTGCTGTCAGATTGGCACATTAACTCCATTAGTATTATTATTTCTTATGTGGTAGATGGAAATTTATGTCAATGAAACATTAATGCATCAAAAATCTCAAAAAAAAGGCACTTTGATGTCTAGAGCAGGTATTGGGCACCGGCTTAGGGTTTGTTGTACAATTGATGGTGGAAAGAGAAGGGCTACATATCTGCAGTCATCCTACATTAAAGGGTTGTTCACCTTTAAATGAACTTTTAGTATGATATAGAGCAGTGATCCCCAACCAGTGGCTCAGGACGCCCGCCACACCATCCTCCTTCTCTGCCAGCTTCCTAATGCGCGGCGCGCGCGCACTTCCGGTTTATATAGGCGCAGGCGCGCTGGCGTGATGACGTCAGCGCGCAATGGCGCGAAATTCTAATGAATTTAAAGAGACATTTTCTTTTATGCATTGCACATGATAGGATTTGTTCCTGGTGCTATTAGCTGTTGCTATTCTGTTTGAATCTGATCCTGATTATCTGTTTTGACCCTTGCCTGCCTGTTTGACTACTCTGATCTCTGGAACCTGACCCTTGCCTGAAACCAACCTTGATTCTGCTTAACCCTCCTGTTTGACGTTCTGGTTTGACCTCTGCCTGTTATTTGACTCCGATTCTGCCTCAGCCCATCTGATTGATTACCCGGTTTGACCCTTGCCTGCCTGATGACTCTAGCTATCTGCCTGCCTCGACCCGGCCTGTCTGACCACGAATCTGTCTTACGTTATTGTACCACGACCTTCGGCCTAACTGACTTTAACAACAGTCGTGCCCCTTTGCTTGCCAGAACTCCTCGCCTTGCTCCTCTCGAAAAGTCCAGGTGGCATCTGAGTAAGCTGAGGGCTCCTCCCGAAGCCAAAGGCGGTCACACTACTGGTGAAGCCGAGCCGAGACCAGGGAGCTTGGCATTAGTTCTGGTTTAGGGTGCCGACCGTGACACATGGGGCAAATTCACTAAGCGCCGAAGCGCCGAACGCTAGCGTCAATTCGCTAGCGTTGGGCATTTTCGTTACTTTGCAAATTCACTAACGAACGCTGGCGTAAATTCACTAGTGTTACTTCGCACCCTTATGCCAGGCGAATTTTCGTTACGGATGTAACTACGCAAATTCACTAACGCGCGCAGTGTACTGAATGCTACCTTTTACGCTAGACTTCCTTCGCCACCTCAGACGTTTTTTCTATATCATGGGTGATAGGCTGAAAAAGATCGAAAATTTTTTGGGGCTCCCCTCCTTCCCCCCTACATTTCCTAACTCAACTTAACTATACAGTGGGCACATGTGAAGGGCAAAAAAAAAAATGTATTTGATGTTTTGAAGGTTGTAGTGATTCTACGTATTCCTCCACTGAAATTTGAATTTGGCGCTGTATGCAAATTAACCATCGTTAGCGTAACTT